>NC_031495.1:4851736-4905481 GCF_000237925.1 Schistosoma mansoni
AGGACTAACCCATAGGAAAAGACCGGGAGGCCAATGAACGGGATATCTTAGATAACTTTGTTGGGCGCTCAGTATGCAAATGCGGCGTCCCACGCCCTCACCCTTGCAAAGAATTGAAACACAAGGATATATCAAGTCTCGCGATTCGAGGGCTTTTAGCTTTAATTGCACTGAACCAGGTTGCTCATATTCGTGGACTGGATTGAAGTTAGACCATTACCACCGTTTTATGCCGGCTGAGCAGTCTATAGGGTTAGGCGCTCGCGCGCAAGACTGATAGGTCCCGGGTTCGAACCTCGAAAGGAGGGATGATAGATGTGCACTTCTGAGGAGTCCCACAATGTGACTCAACGGCCGTCCAGTGCTTCCAGGTTTTCCATGGTAGTCTAGCTTCAAATGACTCATGAGTTCAATTGTTAAATCAATGTTCATGAGTTTACTAATGTTTAAATTTCATATATGATCCAATGATTTATGAAACTAATTATGTCACAACTGAAACAATTTTTATTAACACCAATAAATGAAGTTCAAGCTACTCAATACTCAATTTATTTGAAACTATCAAGTCCAACCTTGGTATGGATACCTATATCACGTTGTTGACTATAAATAAAAATGTGATTCATTGAAATCTAACTCAATTCTCTATATGTACAAAATGAAGCCTAGTTGAAATCTTCAAAGCCCTGTTCATCAAAGTCATTGTTTTTAATACTATTTAAGATTGATTTTTTAATTAATATCATGAATAGATGAATGTTAGACCACCAGTGAAAACCTAGGAGCACTGGACGGCCGTTTCGTCCTAACATGGGACCCCTCAGTAATGCGTATGTGAGATCACTCACGCGGGACTCGAACCCAGGACTTTCGATCTCTCGGGCGAACGCTTAACTCTGGACCACTGAGCCGAAATCTAACGGCTTTACTGTCTAATTTTAACCATTCCATGATATTGCGCGACCGTTTACTATTGTCTTCATCCATTCATGATATCAATTAAAACTTAACAATCTCTACAACCCCATACTGATTTCCTTTTTTATTATTCCTAAATCATTCATACTAAAAAGTATTTAACTACTAACAGAGAGAATGAAAACTTTTCTATACTTGTTTAGACTATGGAATCGATCACAAGATTTGATATGATTTTGTAGTTGAATGATCACTAGTTGTAAAAACCCGGATTATTAAGAGAAAACCCCTTAGTGAATAAATGTCAGCTGATAGAATATGTCGTTAGTAAAAAAATGCCAAATTTAGAAATACAATATAAATATGATTAAAATTCATACAGGTATGAATGAATGGGGGAATCTTAGTTTATGGGTCATCTATTAACCAATGATCTGAAGATCTAGTTATCAGACTTAATTATTGTCCTTTTGTAATGAACAAGAACACTGGTGGTGACAATCAAATGTATCTAAGCACAAATTACAAACTATCTCACTAAAATCTGATAACTATACAATGAACAGTTAATTTGCAAAATAACAATCAATTGTCTTAATCTTCATTGTTCCTTCTGCAAATTTCAGTCCATTGTCTCTGATTTCATTGTTCATGCATTTTCATACCGATTGCGCTTCATTCCTGTTTCTTCCTTATCGGTGTTCTCCCAAAATACATTCTATGTCTGACTATCACCATATGCTACTTATGTGGACATAAGTAGCCCACACCACACTCTATGTTGACTATAACTAAATTTTTTCTGACTTTTACACTTGGCTGAAAATACTAGATCATATTAAAGGGAATTTTAGTCATTAGTTTTCTTTACTCGTTATTTTACTGATATCTAATAGCCATAAACATCACCAGGATTATTGATTTTATATAGAAATCAGCGTATTAGACGTAAAGCATTGCTTGTTCGTTATATCTTAATACCGGATTTTTTGAAATATCTATGTCCTAGCCAACCTTTAGACTTCCAGAAATTTGCTACTCTTAAACTCTGAACAAATTAAAACAAATGATACAGTACCATTGAAGTTTGTTTCAAATACAGTTTAGATGTAGTAAGCAAAAGACGTCTAACTAGTTACAAAATTGAATTTAAACATGAGAAAACTTCCATAGAAGATAGTAGTATTAGTGTAGTGCGGTCTACTTATATCCATATAAGTAGTGTATAGTGATGGTCTGACATAGAATGTATTTTGGCAGAAGATCGATAAGGAATGAACAGGAATGAAGCACAATCGGTAGAAAAATGCATGAACAATGAAATTAGAGAAGATGGATTGATATTTACAGAAGGAACACGGATGATTGAAATAATTGATTGTTATTATGAAAATTAACTGTTCATCGTATGGTTATCAGAATTTAATGAGACAGTCTGTAATTTGTGCTTAAATACATTCGATTGTCCGCAACTAGTGTTCTGTTCACTACAATAATAATATTGGTGAGACTAAAGAACGTGAACGACCTTTGAACGAATCTTAAATGACCTTGAGAAATATTAGCCAATCAGAAGACAGTTAGTGTGCAGTAATTTATTATACAAAACCAAAGAATTAGAGTGGATACTGTTCTTTTACATGAGTTAAAAACTTATCAAGGTTGGATATAGGTTCGGAAGTTCTAAAATCATATTGCATGCGGTACATGAATTCATCCATATGGCTCCATAGTAGTCTGCCTCTGGAGCCATGATAAGGTCTCAAAAACTCTTTCAGTCTTGACCACATAGCTTCTATGTTGTTAGTATGCACCCCAGTAGTAGGGTCAACGAAATGGCGCTTATGTATAACGACTTCATGCACATATCCCAGTCTACCTAGATACCTATACGCTCTCCAATCATCTGTGTAAACAGTAGTGCCCGGCAGCACATATTGCTGTATAATCGATATGATTGTTAGTGCCTGCCGGTTACTGACTCTTTGAAAATGTCCTTTTTGTAACTATCTATCATATATTCCAAGGACCTGTGAGGTATATTTATGGAAGAGGTACTTACCCAATCTTCTTTAATACAACGGCCACGGTTGTATTTGCTTTTCCTTACAATCGTTTCGTCTATTTCAACAATGTTCCCCACTCCTCCATACAATTGGTGTACGCTTGTCAGTTTTGTTGCGCAAATATCTCGGCAAAACTCGTACCATTGAACTGCCGAAACTTCGCTTACATCGGCAAAGGTGGCAGCTAGTGTTACCGGTGCTTTTATTATCCAATTCGCAACAAGGAGCATAATTTGTCTCAACCTTAATTTTGACCGAGCGAAAAAAGTCCCTATTCGAGCTGATTTCTTCTTCCAACATGAAGGACATCGAAAGATAATATCATCACGATAATCTGCACACCGTACAATGGTCATTTGACTACCGCAGTCACAATTATAGGAGCTTCTCAATAATCCCTTTTCTTGTAGTCGCTCAATTATCACGTCTTCTCGAAAATCCGCTGTAAAGCGATCGTACGTTAGCATCATGTTGCGAAATTACCGCCGTGACCTTGAAAACCCGTGAAAGCTTCTGATTGGCTCGTCCATGTTCTTTAGTCTCGCCGTAATATTTTGTCAATGAAAAGATGAACAGGAATATATCGGATTATAAGCAGAGATAGATAGATAGATGATGGTTAGAACTGCAATCCAGGACGCGCATTGCATCTATATCTACTTATAATGCTTGTGACTTAAAATGATTTCGAAGCAGTCCGCAAGGGATGCACAGGTGCCGAAAATGGCTGATCAATTGCAGTCGTAAACGTTAATGAGAAAATTTAAACACCCAATACAAATAAATATCGGATTATGGAATTCACGAGAATTTAATTAAAGAGCAACTATGTATTGGGTATTTTCCAACTTTCCCGAATAATTTATTACATTCATTTTGTATTGTTTATTTTTGAATCTTCCCATGGATGTTCAGGACTTCAATTGATCAGTCTCATATTGATATATATATACATCCTGTATGGATTGCCTCGATATTGCCTTAAGTCACAGGCATCATAAGTAAAGATAGATGTTGGCTATCAATGAAATCCAGAACACTCGTTTCATCCTATTTGAGACTTGTCAGCTGGATATACCTGAATCCCAGAATTCCCAAAATGCGCATCAAACTGGATTCTACTACTAACCACCATTCATCTTTACTTGATCACACTATATCTAACTAGATACCATTCAACTTTATTTCAACTATGGATGATAGATTTTAAAAATTGTCCCAACTACATCTGTAATTACTTAGGAAATAATAATAATATACGAAATAGATACTGCATAGCCAAACTATTTTTTTTCTCCATTATGCACATGTTTACATTCAGTAACTAAACAAAAACTCATCTCTCTTAGAGAAAAATAAAAATAATAAAAAAAAAATTAGACAAAAACTGTTGTTTTCATAAGTTTAAAAGCGTTTAGCAAGTATATATCTACAAATATCAACGAAGGGGGGTGGGGGTGGATGGGTATACATAAGGGAGCGTGAAAGAGTATATAACTAGGCAACTCTAATCTTTGTTCCTTTTTTCCTTTTTTACCTTACTCCATCCCATATTACTAATTCATTTAACTTAATATATATATTTGCCCATCTTTTTTATTGATTAATTTTTATAAGTGCTTAATTACATTAGGCGCCTATATTTAGAGGAGTTAGCTGGACACAGAGAGAGGAAAACAGAATGATATCTAAATCAAGATAAGAATGGATAGTTTTTTTTTAGTTCGTATTAAATGTTTGCCTCTTTTTTGATAAAACAAAACAAAAAAAAAGATTACCAATGGATAGAATAAATGTAAAACAGGTAGGGTGTATAGAAGTACGTTCATTAACTAGTTTGAGTCGTTTTAAATGGATAGGTATTACAATGTAGTAAATATACTTTAGCTAAATTGGTATATATATATATATATAGGTATAATGAATCTATACTCATTTACTTAATCTGTTTTCAAACTTCAGACCAATTAATATAATAGGAATGAATCTACAGGGAGGACGAGTAAAAAAGAGAAGTATAGTAGTATTGGTAATAGTAATGGTGGTAGTAATGGTAGCAGTATTAGTAGTGTTATTATTAGTGTATCATTTTGTAAAGACAGAATATAAATGGATAGAAATGTCTGACAGATATTCTAATGGATTATTATTATTATCATTATTACTATTATTATTGTTGCTGTCAGTTCTTTACCTTCAATTTTTCTATCTCTATTGCATGCATGGACATATATATATTTAATCATGAAACTTGTTGTGAAACTGTATATAGGACATGAGGATACAGGTGATATATATATACCAGAGTTTTGGTTATATGATAAATAATGGAGAGTTTTTGGTGAAATGGAAAAAATTATGCATATGTATATATATCAAATTATGCCTGTTGACCCTCGTGGAGGAGCAAAAGCCGACTACCAGCATTGTTTTACAATACTGAACTGATTGATATAGAGTTTATAATTGAATCAGGTTGTAGGTTATGGGATGTTGAAATGATAGATAAAGATTTGCAAATCGAGTGTAAGCTTCCAAAGGTTTTGTTTTTCACTGAACTAGATGACTTAATTTCAGAGCCTTCATTGTTTTCTGGATAATATTGCCTGAAGTTATAATGAGTTATGGCTAGTGAAGTTTAGATATGTCTGGAATGAAATCGCTGTCACCAATAACATTGGATGACCATCACATTATATTACAAACTGTATTCTCAAAGGATGTATGTACAACTCTAAATTCATAAATTCGACAATTAAAGATGTGAAGCGAATTCTCTTTTCACTGATGTCATTTTTTAAGCTATACGATCGTATGTACAGTTACTTGTATACGGGGGTGGTTTGTAATGGACTGTGAGGATTGCATTGTCCCAAATGCCCTGGTATGGCAGAGAGTGGGGAGAGTCCGCTCTCCCTCTCGAAATACTCTCACATGACCATGAGTAATACAGCCACTGCCAGGGAAGTCCTACTCACTGCATTCTCGTGACATTACTGTTGTTTACGAAATTGAGAGGACAAAAAACGAATGTCAGACGCTTTAACCGGGTTGGTGGACACGGTGAGTCTACCTAGGCGAGTTGTAAAACCCTCATTCCAAACCAATGGTGCATATGGGCTGTCTCCAGTATCCTGAAGGGACGAATGGCGTATGAACCAATCGTTGGTCACCGGATACCATGAGACTGCATCTCCTTAAGATGCTCCACTGTCTTGTGGATTAGGCCTTTAGGTCTAAGGCTTCGGGTGTGACCCCCTAAGAAAACCACCTGTTTCAGTTTGGGCACCTGGGCAGTATCACATCCCTCACACAAATCGAATGAGATTTGTGCGGCCCATATGTATCTGGTGCTTCCTTGTACCAATATTTATGTGTATAAATAAAATAAATAAGTATTGCATCATTACATGTTTCAACTACCAACTATAAGTTATAAAATAATCTTAGAGATATTAAGGTAAAACAAAAAACATCCAGGACCATAATAGACGTAATGAAATGTTCTTGAAAATTATATTTTTTACTTAGATCTGTTCGAGAAACTAGTTTATTCAACGATCATCGCTTGGATATTTTGACTTTCTCTAGTTGGATTACAGTTTACAAAGTTTTGATAAATTGGAATAATGATGAGTGAAACATTTAATTTCGGTCCACCAGGGTGTTTGGTACCTGAGTGGTTGCGCCACAGGATTGGGCTGTACTGTTCAGATTGTATCGTTGAGGCCTATATAGTGTCTGGTTCTCCTATAGGGCGAGATTGAGCTGTACTGCTTGGGTTAAGCCTGAGCAGTGTCTGGCTCTCCTGGTAAACGTGAATCGAACTGTACTGTTTGGGTTGCCGCGTGAAAGTCTGGATGGTGACTGGTTCTCCTGAAAACCAGTGCAAGATTACTTTAGCCCATAAGGGTATGTTATATAACTAATTATATATGACTGAAACATTTAATATAGTATTTAAATAAGTAGTATGACTTATGTTTTCATCTAATAATAGATATGGATACCATCGAAACATTTAAATCATCAGGCTTAATCAACTCTATAATATATATTAATTTTATATTACAATTAATTTAAACACAAATACTAAACAATGTTTTCAATGGTGAAGTAATATCAATCGATTCATGATCTCAATCAAAAACTTAGCAATCTCCACAGCCCCACACTGATAACTACCGTGTGCTCACTAGTGACTAGCTTCATGAGGGAATTCTCGGAAATTACTGGTGGATCCAATCCATGCCAGGTAGATACATGTAACTACCTCAAACAATGTAAGATGATCTCGCAATTTCGTGGAGGGTTGAAGTTAGACATTAAAACCGTTTGATGCTGGCTCAGTGGTTAAGCGCTCGTGCGCAAGACCGAAGGTTCTGGTTTCGAATCCCGAGTGTGGGATTATGGATGCTCACAGTTGAGGAGTCCTACAGTAGGATGAAACAGCCGTCCAGTGTTTCCAGGTTTTTCATGGTGGTTTAGCATCAATCGATTTATGATCTCAATCAAAAAAATGTTTTGATCCAGTGTTAGTCTATTTATTGTTTTGAAGAAAAGCTACACAAATTTACATCGTTTCGAAAATGACTACAAATCAAAGATTTCTTAGTATATGCTTTACTATAATTCAAAACTTTCCAATGATATACATTCAAGATACATGATACTTGATAATGACTTTCGATATTTCGAATTAACTGAAGTCTTAGAATTAAGGTGTTGAGGGATTTACTTGATAGTTAAGTATATTTGTAAACATTACAAGGACCTCAAGATTTTAAATTCGATCGATAACATTCGATTAGTACTAAGAAGGACCTGACATGCATGACATTGATCATCACCCAGTGATCAATCAATTGTGATTACATCTCAGTCCTACAGGAGGTTGGTCGCGGCCCGAATAGCTCAGTGGTAACGTTTCTGACTGTGAAGCCGAGTGACGCAGGATCGAATCCGCCAGGGAGCGTCAGTTCCCTCAGTATTACAGGCACACGTTGCTGACGAGTGCCAAGTAGCACGAAACCCGGGTCCAGGGTTTCCTGTTGACCACCATCTTACCTCAATACATCCTGTATCCCACCAATAGTCACTATCCACATCACAGAACTTTTATGTGAAGTGTTTGGTTTTTTGTCTTATTCATAATAAAAAGGAATATTCAAAGATGGATAGTGACTGGTAGTGGAATCCAGGACGCGTGTTTCATCCTATTTGGGACTCGTCAGCTGAATGTACTTGCATCTCAGATTTGTTGATGTTTACTCTGGGACTCTAACCCAGCACCTTTCGCTTCAAATACCATCGCGTTATCCACTCGGCCACTGAATCCTGATAGCCACTTGCTTGTGCGATGGGTTGAAGTTTAAATTCACTTGTTATTGTTTGTTTGAATCTTCCAATTGATGTGTTGGGACTGCAACTGGTCAGTCTCTAATTGGCATATGTATATACCGTGCGTATTGCCTCGATATAGCCTTAATTCACTAGCATTGTTAGCAAAGATGGACAGTGACTAGCAGTGGAATCCAGTTTGACGAGCGTTTCGTCCTATTTGGGACTCGTCAGATGGATGTACCTGAGGAACAAACAATACTAAATGAATTTAATCTTCATTATTGTTTCACAATGAATAGTGACAAGTTCTTGTTTTTTTCTTCTTTTTTCTTTATTGTTGAAATTCTTCTATGTCAGCATTTATTTTCCTTTATTGTGTCACCCCATGTTCTTTTTAATTAAAGGAATCTCAATTGTTATATGACAGTCATAATATCAGCTCAAAAAAGAAAAAATCACTTTATCCTCTCTATACTCAACACACAATAGTAATAATGATAATAGTCATAGTTGAGTAGAATACTAATGTCCATACTATACAAACAAGTATGTTTTAATTGAAAGGTCAACCTGTCAAACACTTAATGGATTCAGATCATATTTATGTATATATGTAATGTGTAAATAGAATTAACTAAATGATATGATTAAGTGATGCATTTATCTCATTCATTCTTTTGTCCTCCACTTCTTCTTCTTCCTCCTACTCCTCCTCCTCCTCCTCATCATCATCATCATCATCTGTTACATATTACACTCTCTCTTTCTCTATTCTGTAAACTCAAAAAAAGAGAAAAAAAGAGAAAACAAAAGCACACCTAAATGTCCTATAGAAAGAGAAAACTAAATAATTTATCATAGTCATGGCCTTAAGGGGTAATTATTATCATTATTAGAAGCATTTTAAGTAGTCATATTTAATTGTCTGAATATATTCATATATCTAACTGAATAAATAATTCTTGTTTTACAATGTATACTAATAGGAATGAATCGAAAAGTGAATTAATTGTGTTAAATAGTCTATACATATATTTTCATAGTTGAAATCATGAGTCAATTGAAGTTAAACCACCAAGGAAAACCTGGAAGCACTGCTTCAAGGCCGTTTCGTTCTATTATGGGGCTCCTCAGCAGTGCTCATCCACAATCACGCTTTGCGATATTCAAACCTACCAGTCTCGCGCCAGAGCGCTTAACCTCTAGACCACTGAGCCGGCCGGCATCCAATAGTGTTTATGTCTAACTTCAACCAATCCACGAAGTTGAACAACCGTTCACCAATTGACGTCAGTGAGTTTCTATCTCACAACAGACCTTGTTGAACTCCACTGGTTACTGCTTCTCACTAGAACTCCTGGATTTACCTCTCGAAGTCAATCACTAGTGAGCATATGATTATTATTATCAATAGGGGTTTTTGTGGAGATTTAGTATTTTCATAGTTGAAAGCTTTCAACATTTAAACACATAAGCACTAAAACAGTTAATATAACATAATGATATGTCAGAAGGGGATTTTGTGGAGGTTTTTAGTTATTTTATATAGTTGAAATCAAGAATCAATTGAAGCTAGACCACAATGGAAAACCTGGAAGCATTGGACGGCCATTTCGTCATATTGTGGGACTCCTCAGCAATGTGCATCCGCGATCCCGCTTCGCTAGATTGAACCCAGGACCTATCAGTCTCGCGTACAAGCGCTTAAGCTCTAGTCCACTGAGCCGGCATCCAGGTTTTTCATGGTGGTCTAGCTTCAATTGACTCATGATTTCAACTATATAAAAATATTGATATGTATTTACGAAAACATGTAATTAACTTATTCAAACTTTTGAGTACATTTAGTAATTGAATTGATGAGTCAATTAAAGCTAGACCACCATGAAAAACCTGAAAGCATTGGATGGCCGTTTTATCCTAGTATGGGACTTCTCAGCTGTACGTATCAATGATCCCACCTGCGGGATTCGAACCCAGCACCTTTGGTCTCTCGTGAGAATGTTGAAACATCTACTAATGTTAAGTATTTTAATAAGTTTAGTGTATAAAAGAGAATTTTGAATTGAATATACTACATACTAATACGACAACTTTATCAATATTTTTTTTGTTTGACTTGAAAATGAGTTAATAGTAGAGGATAGTAAAGTTAGAGATTATGAATTTCGGAGATTGTTTCCATTATAGAATAACAATAAGTAGATAAATATCAAATGCCAAATAGCAGTATACAGTTCTGTTTGTTTTCATTTGAGACCGATTTAAAATGGTTGCTTATGACATCCCTATAGACTAAATTCAGGACTTTCAGGTTTAGGATCACTGAATTACTGAATTGGTAAATAATGATTTGTATTTCTAATTTCAACTAGTAGTGAAGAAGGTAATCTTGAATACTGTTAAAGTTAAAAAGGTTGTTTTCACTTTCTGGTTGCTAACACTATCAAAGGATACTTCTTAAGGTATCGTGCAAGAAAACCGGATTAATATTAGTCTTTGACACCTGGGAGTAAAACCACAGAACCAAATGGACAATTACTTGAGTCCAGTCACACACAGCCTTTTTCTGAGTTCTTTATGTATTAGCTACATATTTTTAAGGCTCTACAGTTCTATTGTGCGGAGCTGAAAGTTGGAAATCCACTACAACCATCATTAAGAAGTACGCAAAATACTAAATGTTCGTTAACCGGATACCATCTGCGACAGCCTGCTGTGAGATAAGACAAACCAGTTTCCATCCAAATTGGGGAAAGACGTTGGAAGTGCATAGGATATATATTACGGGAATCAACAAACTTCATCAAGAGGCAAGCCCTAACCTGAAATCCTGAAGGCAAACGGAAAAGAGGAAGACCAAAGAACACATTACACCGGGAAATAAAAGCAGATATGAAAAGGATGAATGTTAACTGGAAAGAATTGCCCAGGACAGGACGGGATGAAGAATGCTGGTGGGCAGGCTATGCTTCTCCACGAGGGGTAACAGGCGTAAGCAAGGAAGTAATGAAGTGTTATCACATTTAACGGATTAATTTCGTGATTTGAAAGTTTAGTTCTATTTAATAGTTGAATTCATAAGTCCATCTAAGCTAGGCCACCATGGAAAACCTGAACGGCCGTCTTGTCCCAGTGTAGGACTCCTCAGCTGTGTGCATACACTATTCCTCATACATTATTGAGACTCGAACCCAGGACCTTTGGTCTCTTGCGCGAACGCTTAACCTCTAGACCACCGAATCGGCATCCAACGCTGTTAATGTCGAACATTTTTGGTCATAACCGTTTAATTAAATACTATTGTAACATTGTATTCATACAACAAGTTATTGAATAATTAATTTGAAATGCTACAGTGTTCAATTTGCACCAATCTTACTGTAAATAAAACATTTAAAATTTATGTATTCAGATATTATTTTGATTTATTCTTCCGTGTCCAATAAATCTTCATCTATTGTCATTGTGTTCTTACTTGCATCGTACAATTCACAGTTTCTAGTAGGAAATACTAAATTTTCTCAGTTATAACACCACTATTACGACACCCGTGTTGAACTGATGTGAACAACTGGATTGCAAGCCAAATCAAATTTGTGCTATATTTTACATTATTTGTAATTTTACATTATTTGTAATTATCACTGATATGCATATTTTGTGTGAATCGCTAAATTTTCCTGTGCTCAGTAGTCCTTATCTTCTAGATGTAATTCTAGTAGTTCTTGTGAGAAGTTGTGACTAGTAGAGTCCAACCCTGTGATGTGTGAGACAATTATTCACTGAAGGTAATAGAACACGGCAGAGAAATGTTATGAATTGACTGAAGTTAAATATATACACTACTGAATTATGGTTCGATGATCTGAAGGTTAAGCAATCACTCATGAGATCAAAGATCCTACATTCAATCCTTTATATTCTTGAGACGTTACAAACTAGATGTAATTCTAGTAGTTCTTGTAATAACTTGTGACTAGTAAAGTCCAACCCTTTGCTGTATGAGACAATTATTCACTGAAGGTAATAGAACATGGCAGAGAAATGTTGTGAATTGACTGAAGTTAAATATATACACTACTGAATTATGGTTCGATGATCTGAAGGTTATGCAATCATTCATGAAATCAAATATTCTACATTCAATCCTTTATATCCTTGAAACGTTACAATTTATTAAGATACCATGAATAGCGAATATTTCCCATGTATTATTTACCCATATATGAATAAGAAATTCTTTCAATTTTCTTATAAACGTACCATTTCCATTGATAATGAAATAAAGAACTTTTGAAAGTTTTCATAAGTCCAATCTATTTTGTCCCTTCTATTTGATTTATCCATTTTATTTCATTCAATTCTTTTATTCATTCATTAGACTAACTCATTATTCATCTTTATATATACTTACTTACTTACTTACACCTGTGCGTATTCATTACTAACCAAATAAATTCAATAGGATTTACACAATTAACAGAAGTATTAAAGAATAATGAGTGAATTCATTCTTTTTTTCTTCTAAAGAAAAATGCCATATGAGAACAGATAAACTTGGTGTAAGGAACGAGATTCATTCAATTAAACAAAAAGATGGATGATGGCTAGCAGTAGAATCTAGGGTGAGTGTTTCGTCCTATTTGGCACTCGTCAACTATATATGCCTACATCCCAGAGTTGATGTTCACTTAGGGACTCGAATCCAGTATTATTCGCTGCAAACTCCATCGCATTATCCACTTAGCTAATCAATTATAATCCTAAATATCAATGGGAACATTCAAATGAACAATACAAAATGGATTTACTATTCAATTGAGTTTTTTTAATAGATTATAAACTGAAGACAATGGACATGTAATTATTTATTCAAAAATCAATGAAGATTTAAATTCACTTGGTACTGTAAGCAGAGATGGATAGTGACTAGCACTGGAATCCAGTTTGACGCGCGTTTCGTCCTATTTGGGACTCGTCAGCTGGATATACCTGCGTCTCAGAGTTGATGTTCACTCTGGGACTCGAACCCAGTACCTTTCTCTTCAAACGCCATCACGTTATCCACTCGTCCACTGAGTCCTGATAGCCATTTGCTTGTATGATGGGGTGAAGTTTAAATTCATTTAGTATTGTTTGTTAGATACCTATCTCTACATGGATTGAACTCCACCGGTCACAGCTTGTTTGAAATTTCGAACAACTCTATGAATTACATCATCTTTGAATACAATCCTAAACCGTAACAATTTTTTAAAATTTCAAAATGTATAAAAGCTTGATCTAATAATGTAACGAACCGGAAAACAAGTGTCATAATTGAATACATCCATACAAAATTACTTGTATAGTTATTAAATATTATAATTATACTACAGGAGATTGTGTCATATTTTCCATACTTTAAAACTCCCTTCAATCTTTCATAGTTTAAATCATGAGTCAGTTGAAGCTAGACCATCATGGAAAACCTAGTAGCACTGAACGACCGTTTCGTCCTATTATGGGACTCCCCAGCAATGCGCATCCACGATCCCGCACTCGCGAGACTCGAACCTAGGACCCACCAGTATCGTGCCAGGGCACTTAACCGATAGACCACTGATCCGGTGTCCAACGGTGTTAATGTCTACCTTCAACCAATCCCCCTCAATCTCTTGTTTGTTTGTTTGTTTGCTTGTTTAAAAGGATAAATTAAGCTTAGTTTCCGTTGTGTGTTTATTCTTTTTTTTAATATTTGCAATCCCTGAAAAATGATTGAAAACTTTGTTTCTGGACGTTGAAAAGGTAGGTATAGTGTTTTCTACATATAAAAAGAAGTGAAACAACAGCTTGCTTAGATGTATACTGATCAGAAATATTGTCATTGTCTCCATTTTGTATTGGTTTCCTCCTTATACCAGACCATAAATGATACAGTAATAGTAATGAAAAGGAATAAACGACACATTGAAATTTATTTGCTGACCACAGAAAAATTTTAAAAAAATAAGACCAATCTACAATGTTACAGTTCTTCTGTTATAGACTTTTAATAAAACATATACGGGTTTTGATAAATCACCTTGACTAAATAAATAATCCATGAGGGTATGTCGACAGCGAAAAAAAATCTCCTTCATATATTACACAGTTATTAGTTCTGCATCAATATATCTATGCATGTGTGCGTATGTGTGTGTGTGTGTGTTTATTCACATCGACTAGGATACAACTGTGAAAAAGAGATGTATGTATTAACATAAGTATACACATATATATATGGTGAGAATTTCGATATACTGATCTTTATCAGCCTAGACTATCGCCTCAGTAATTTTTTCCTTCTGTGTTTTTTTTGTTAAATAAACAACACTATAAAACAAGGGGGGAAAGATGTGTGTGTGTGTTTTTTCTCCAGAAAATAGTCGTCATCATCGGCAGCATTTGGGTTTATCAATAATTTACATCTAAGATTTTTATACACTTGGCAGAAAATTTCTTGTTCCTATACTGGTTCTTCCCTTGTTTCTAGTTTTTTTCTTCTTCTTCTTCTTCCTCAGATAAACAACATTATTAACTACACGTGTGTATGTGTGTGTGTTAAACAATCTTTTCTATAGGTTTAGGCAACAAAAATCAAGACCCGCGCCTTCAGTATCTATTATTATTTAAACAAACTCATTGTACCGTTGTGTTATGATTGGACAAATTCTAAAATAAAGGGGGTAATAAAGATGATGATGACGTTGATGGTGATGGTTGATGAAGATGAAAATTAGTGATAATAACGTTGATGTTAGGTGATGATGGTGATGATGAAGATATTATCTTTCTAGATTATCAATGTATTGTAAGGACAATTTTTTCAATGACTACATCTATGTTGTTAAACATAGGCATACATTCATTCCTGTTTATTTTAAAGGTAAGAGGATTAGCCAACAACAACAACAAAAATTAACTGGAAACATATTGAAGTGAAACATGGACCATACAGTAAGAATTTCCTGAATTTATTTCTCTTCTTCACCACATACTTACACTTAATAAGGCATAGATGTATTATAGGGTAAGTAAACAAACGGATACACCTAATCACTACAAAAAAAAATCATCACTATGAATGATCCTAGGGAGGATGATCGTTATAATACAAACCAATCAATCACTACTAATACTCAACTAGTTCTACACTATCTTGCCTCATTTTATTTTAATGTTTCCTGTAATTTTTTTAAAGAAAAACAAAAACAGGACAAGAAGGATAGAACGAAAAACAAAAAAAGAAGAAGGCGGAAAAAAACCTACAACACAAATACAAGTAGATAATAAGATAAGAATAGTGAAAGAGTGAAGGAATCGACTAAGAGTAAAATTGAGTACTGAACGAAAAATCAAATGGTAAGTAAAGGAATATTAAATAGAATATAGTTTAGCTTGTAGGAGCAGTGAAATATCACTGAGCCCTAGCCAAATCATCCCGGGAGTTGGGTCACTGAATATCGAACAGATCATCGATCCCTGTTAATATCATACGCCATGAACTGGCCGACGCGGTGGAGCTCTCGTCAACATCTCTGTACTCATTCTTATTAATATATTTACGTACTCATGCTCTTTGTGTTATACAATCTTCAAAGCAGACAAAGTACTTTAATACGTCGAATAGGGTAATCCACGTTATAAGCTGACCGCGAGGTGTGACTTCGAAGTTAACTTGTTCGTTACACCGTTCCCGTCTAACTCGAGTACGCCTCTAATCATTCGACATAGGTCATTAACGTTGACAGTCTACAAGCTAATATAATATTCAATTACTTCTTGGATGAAGGTCATGAATGTATACCTTTAAGAATTTATATTCTAGAACGAAATTATTATATTTAATGTTAATGGATTCAATCTACTTTTGTCAAGTTGAGTTTGTTTTTTTGTTATTTTTCTTCATGGTATCCCTTCCAGCCATATAGAATGGTGAAGCCTAGTAGGCCCTTCTGGAGAAAAGTGCTACATCGAAGCACGGCACAACTAGCGGGGTGGGATAGCTGTTTCTCCACTGCTTACGCAAAACCATTACATAACACTCACACAGAACCCTTTTTTGTCTTTTTTGTTTTTATTTGGGCGGACTCTTTTATTTTACCTCTCTTTTTGAATCCTCAATAGTTATGCAATGACTCCTGGTAGCATTCGTAATCGTTTTTTGGGTATTGGTAGAGTGGTTGATTACGCTGATCTTCACCACCCACGATTAACCGCTCATGTTAGTTCATGGAAACAGTCCAATTAATCCAGGAGGCACGACGAAGACCTGTGAGTTGGATTTTGTCCCCCTACATGGGGGGAGAGGTAACTTTTTTGTTTCCTAACAACATATTTTGTTGTCCTTTCAATAATTTCTCTTTACTTCTATTTTATGAAATCTTTGTTTTATTTTTAAGATTAGAAAACTAAGATAACATCAACTGGAACGTTTTATATATCCTATTGCTACTCTTGGAAATGGGATTCAATCTTTCTTGTTTCTTATATCATTCTTTGAATAAATCAATAACGTACATGAATTAGAGTATAATAAACCACTTAATGAAAAGACAATGAATAGGTTTAAACAATAAACCAAAAATGGAAACTTTACTGATATCGATCTTAATCTTTAAGGATTAATCAAAAATCAAAGATGAACAGGGATCATTACTACAATGATTGAACATGATTGAATTAACTAAATAACCACTTGATTATGTTTGAAGAATCGATAAAAATCAAGCAATTATAGGATCAAACATTATTGATTTCATTTATGGTATAAAAAAAGTTATGAACTCGTTAAATGTAGTAGGTTTAATTACTATGGGTTAAATCTTTTTTTTTTGAAATTCAATTAAAAATAGAGATGGATGAGGGCTAACAGTGGAATCTAGAATAAGCGTTTCATCCTACTTAGGACTCATCAACTAGATGTGCCTGCATCTTGGAGTTGATGTTCACTCGAGGACTTGAATCCAGTACCGTCAGCTTTAAACGCCATCGCGTTATCTACTCAGCTACTGAGTCCTGATAACCACTTGCTTATGCAATGGAGTGAAGTTTGAATTCACTTAGTCTTTTTTTGTTTGAATCTTCCCATCAACTCTGAGATGCAGGTACATCCAGCTGATGAGTCGTAAATAAGATGAAACACGCGTCGTGGATTCCACTGTTAACCACTATCCATCTTTGCTTATAATGCTTGTGAATTAAGGCAATATCAAGGCAATGCGCACAGTATGTACATATAGTCAATAAGAGACTGACCAGTTGCAGTCCTTAACATCAATGGGAAGATTCAAAAAAACAATACTAAACGAATTCAAATATGAAGTTATAAACTATATAAAGTTAGTTTATATGATGTAATAAATCCAACTAGATAAATGTTAAAAATGATAAATCTCGATTGAACATAACATTGTTATACAGGATCTTTGCTGATTTTTATGTGAGAAACAAGGAACCACCGCTATTTTCACGACCCGAAAGTAAGAACATGAAGACTGGTTACAAAGAAAGATTTATTAACCTCAAAACATGATGACGACCTCAGTCGAAAATACACTCATTTATATATGGATTCGTATACCCATTTTGAATCAAATCTTTGAAAGATACAATTTCAAGTTGTTATATCCTATCTCCTACATTGTCCGGACGTTCCATGTACCTATAAATAGTGTTGCTCTGGTTGTTAGAAGGAGCATCGTCCTTGTGACTTCCGAACAATCTCTGCTTTCATCATGAGGCGTCATAATTCTTCCTTCAACTCCCAGAGCAGAGTTCGAATGGTTTGAATTAATTTTTCTGGTTAGCGTTTTTTTAGCGAGTTAGTTTTCTATGGGATGTCCAACCCTCCTCGTTTACCCGGGCTTAGAGCCTGCAGTAACTCTAGAAGAGCTACAGACGGAGTTATATTGGATATTGGCAGAATAAAATAAATCTTTTTCATGAAATACTTTAACAAAATAGTAAAAAAAAAACATTTTCCATCAATTTGAACCGAGAAAGAAACTATTGATTATTTCTTTCTATTCATTATGAATATTAACGTAGATATACATAGACGAACGCTAATATAAGACAATAATCTATAGTTGCTTATCATAATAATGATAGTAGTAACGGTTTCATTGTCTTCAACCTTCTCTACACATTTTGGCGTCATCAATATCTTTCTAATAAGATAAAGTAAAGCAAAAAAGAAAAGAAAAAAAAAAGAAAAAACGATAATTATGTTTTCACACTATCTCAAAAGATTGAGAAAACAAAGAAGTGAATGTCGAAGTGAAACTATTTACCTTGATATTGTTCATATCTTAATGTTGTTGTTGTCGTTGTTGAAGAATATGAATAATAGTACAGAATGTTTAGGTGTTTATATTTAAGAGAATATGCGTGTTAGAATTTCTACAAATGAGAACATTGTACATTATATTGTTCCAAAAAGTAGAAGTGTTTATTTAATATAACTATTGACAGTTCGACAATATATTCTAATCAATTTTTTGGCGAAGGGGGCGGTAACTTTTAATGGTTCATTCCAAATGAGTATTCCATTAAACATAGACAATATGATTAGAATATATTAGGGGGGGGGTATTTTTTGGTATTTATAAACATGTATACATATGTTAGCGTGAACATTTACTTACTTACTTACTCTCAGCATGATTTTGATGAGGACTTTCATAGGTTATGGTTTGTGATTAGGAACAAAATAGTCAATCTGTTAGGTATATATACATATTTTTCTAAAACAATATAGATGTATATATCTATATAACAATATAGTTGATGACTAACTTCTAAAGGGTGGAACTTTTTTTTCATATGACAAAAAGAAAAGAACTGAAACTCACGCAATTCTCTATGGAAACTTTACTGACATGTATTAGGTTCCGTTATTTATTGCATGTGGATAGTATTCATTGTAAATGATTTTCATTCAAAGTAAATAGAAGACAAAATAGAAAAACCGAACTAATTACGACAGGATAAATTGACGTCCAGACTTGATGTTCATTTAAAGTCTCTTATTTTGGCTCATTTACTAAGATGAAAAACCAAAAAAAAAAAACGAAAACAGAAATACCAGGGATTTTTTGAATATTGGTAGAGACTGTCAACATAGCAGTGAATAGAATTATATATATATATATATATATATATATATATATATATATAGTCCAGTAATTTGTATATGTAGTCCATTTAGTCAATAAGTCATCAGAGTTTTGTTGAAAGTTGGGATAAACTCTAAAAAAGGTAATGAAATGATTTGAGCTATTAACTGAGATAATACATTGTAGTAAACAGCTTTTTTTGAATCAGACATTTCAGAGAACTTTATTAACTACATGACTAATATAAGACTGGGACCACCGACGACTACCTATGTTGAGGAAGACATTAAAGCTGTGTTATCTCTTATATTTTCCGGATGTTCATTCATTGTTCGCGTCATTAAGGTAGATTTATTTTTCTGTTAGTTTAGACAAAGATAAACATTGTAAGCGAAGATGGATAGTGGCTAGTAGTGGAATCCAGTTTGACGCGCGTTTCGTCCTATTTGGGACTCGTCAGCTGGATATACCTGCATCTCAGAGTTGATGTTCACTCTGGGACTCGAACCCAGTACCGTTCGCTTCAAATGCCATCGCGTTATCCACTCAGCTACTGAGTCCTGATAGCCACTGTTTTATTTAATTTAACCTTCTCCTTTCTTTTGTTTAACAAACTAGCAATATTCATGTCTATCCTTCTATTAAGTAGACAGATTTTAATGCGTATAAAAAAGAACATCAGTTGATCAGTGAGCAATAATGAATGTTGTCCCTGTTTATTCAATTAGCCAATATCTTGACCCTACAAGAGGTCAGTTGTAAGTCAAATAGTTTATTGATATTTTATAACTGTAAAATAGAATGATAGGAACTACAGTTCCAACGAGGAAACTAGTTCACAAAGAATCATACCAGAAATATTTAAAATTTGATCCAGCAATTTCATTCTATTTATATAAATAAATTTTGTATGAACTAATCATACTACTTACTTAGTATTGTTTGTTTGGATCTTCCCATACGATCAGTTGCAGTCCTAAAAACATCAATGGAAAGATCCAAACAAACAATACTAAGTAAATTTCAACTTCACCTTATTGCACAAGCAAGTGGCTATCAGGACTCAGTGGCCGAGTGGATAACGAGATGGCGTTCAAAGCGAAAGGTATTGGGTTCGAGTCCCAAAGGGAACATTAACTCTGAGATGCAGGCACACCCAGCTGACGAGCTCCAAATAGGACGAAACGCGCGTCCTGGACTCCATTACTAGCCACTGTCCATCTTTGCTTACCATGCTTGTAATCATACTAATATTTCTTTTTATAGCTTATTTGATATACTGTCTATCAAACGAATCTTGTCTAGAGTAACAATAATGTTTCTTGTTGAAAACTTAATTTTAAGAAAAGAAAATAACAGTACAAAATGAACGACTAGTTGATAGATGTATATATGTACATATACATATCCCAATTTGTATCCAACCTCATAGAAGAAGATGAAGAATGTCAGTAATTCATTCTTTTCTTCTTTTTTTCTTTTTCCTATGCTTAAGATGTACAAAACTTATCAATCTTTCATGCCATTTCTATTTTTCTTTTCAAAATGAATCCAAAAAATAGGAATGAACAAGTTAGAATGAGTGACAGTGTAAACGGGGGGGGGGGCAAGAAATGGAAAGAAGACATTCTTTTTAAGGAAACTATGTATTTATCTATCTATATAGATAGATGGATAGATGAAATAGAGATTTATAATAACCAAGTTCAAGAAACTATTTTTTGTCTTGAAAACACGCAGTGTACTATAAATAAAAACAAAACAGATTGATATACCCAGATTAGTATATATATATACACTGTATCATTCATACCTGTTATCCTTATTCATGATGACGATAGTTTTTTTTCTTTTTTTTGGTTGATAGGTATCTTGATTTATTTAACTTGTTTTCTTTTCTTGGTTCGTTCTATTCCATACAATCGTATATATATATGCATAGTTTCTTCTTCAGTTCTTCAGTTCTATCGAATGAGAAGAAAAAAACAATAAAAAAAGGGAGTAATAAGATTACTTGTTAATTTCACTCACGAGAAATATAAAAAAAAAACAAGAGCAAAATATCAACTATAAATTAAAAGTATTTGAGTAGGAGCAAAGGGGGTGAGGGTAGGGTGGGGTGGGGTAACTAGTATAATTCAAAGGGGAAAATATGTGAATAAATATAAGTGATAGGGCAAAGAAGAAGGAGAAGAAGAAGACGAGGAAAAAAAAGAGGCGTAACAGAAACATTCAGAAAGAAAAACTTACCATCATGACAAATATATAACTTATGAGACAAGTTACAATCATATCATTAATGAATAAATAAATAACTGTCTATAGATGTCAATGAATTAAAGTTCATTATCATTGTAGAATAATCTTTAAGACAAAATTTATTATTTATGTAATTCTATATTGTAATTCTGTCAAGTTATGCACGCAAAAAAAGAGAGAAAAAGGAAGAAAAAAAGATGAAAGTTACTTTTGCTTGTTAAGTTTTGTTTCTTTTTTATTTTAATAATAATCAACATATGCTCACTAGTGACTGACTCTGAGAGGTCTTTCTTGGAGATCTAATGAGAAGCAGTAATCAGTGGAGTTCAACCAGGTCTGTTGGGAAATGGTAACTCACTGAAAACAATGGTGGATGTGTCTCTGGTTGAAGTTGGTTGAAGTTAGACATTAACACCGTTGGATACCGGGCAGCTCAGTAATCTAGTAGTTAAGTGCTCGAGCGCTAGACTGATAGTACCTGGGTTGGAATCTCACGAGTCGGGATCGTGGATGTGCACTGTTGAGGAATCCCACAATAGAAGGAAACGGTCATCCAGTACTTTCAGATTTTCCATGTTGGTCTAGCTTCAATTGACTCATGATCTCAACTATTATATTTATTGTTTTAAAGTATTTATTCTTGAATATAGTCATTAATAAACATTATTTAGATGAATGGGATTTTTATCTTTATTTGTGTAATAAATGAGAATATAGGTGGGGACAAATTTTTTGATAAAATATGTGAACCATACATTGAATACTTCATTTGTAAATTGCCATCAAGCGTCCTTTTAATTTGCAATTCCTTTCTATTTTCTTTTCTATTGTCTTCAACTTGATCTTCGTAACCTTCTACTGCTAGGGTTTTTTTACTTTCGGTTGATGTTGCATACTACTTATGTCTGTCGATATAAGTACCAAACATTACAACAGTACAGAGAAAGAAAAGTGATAAAGTAAATTATTTCTCTTTCAACAGTTATAACTGATTAATTGTAGTGTTATCTACTTTGAAAATTAATGCATTATTGCTACTGAAATATTCGCTGAGTTAACATCATACGGAATTCTAATGATGCATTAAACTGTAAAATCGTACATGGAGGACAACTCACCGACTCATTAGAGGTTAAGACCAGTGTTAGGCAAGGTTGCTTACTCTCACCCTTTCTCTTTCTCCTGGTGATCAATTGGATCATGGAGACGTCAACATCTGACGGAAGCACGGGATACAGTGGACAGGTAGGATGCAGCTGGACGATTTAGACTTCGCAGATGATCTGCATCTTCTATCACAAACGCAACAACAAATGCAGGAGAAAACGACCAGTGTAGCAGCAGCCTCAGCACCAGTAGGTCTCGATATAAACAAAGGGAAAAGCAAGATTCTCCGATACAATACAACATGCATCAATCGAGTTACACATGACGGAGAAGCTTTGGAGGATGTGGAAACCTTTACATATCTGAGCAGCATCATCGATGAACACGGTGGATCTGATGCAGATGTGAATGTGTGAATCAGCAAAGCAAGAGCAGCATATTTACAATTGAAGAACATCTGGGACTCAAAACAACTGTCTGTCAACCAACAACAAGATAGGAATTTTCAATACAAATATCAAGGCAGTTCAACTGTATGGGGCGAGGACGTGGAGAACTACGAATGCCATCATCCAGAAGATACCGGTGTTTATTAACAATTGTCTACGCAAGATAATTCAGATCCGTTGGACACACACTATCAGCAACATTTTACAATGGAAGAGAACAAATCAAATTCCATCCAATCGAGGAAGAAATCAGGAAGAAGCGTTGGAAGTGGATAGGACACACATTGATGAAATCACCCAACTGCGTCAAAAGACAAGTCTTCACATGGAATCCTGAAGGTCAAAGGAAAAGAGGAAGACTAAAGAACACATTACGTCGAGAAATAGAGACAGACATGAGAAGAATGAACAAGAGTTGGATAGAACTATAAAGGAAGGCCCAGGACAGAGTGGGTTGGAGAATGCTGGTCGGCAGTCTATGCTCCATTGACAGTAACAGGTATAAGTAAATATGTAGGTAGGTATATTTTAGTTCTTCAAAAGAACCGTCCATATTTATTCATAAATAAACATTGTTATTTAAACTTATACAATTTACATTCATAAATTAAACCATATTATAAGACAAATAAAGGGATCAAACTAAATATGAAACTATCAATATGACATTTATTGATAGAGAAAAGAAAAAGGTGATGTTGTAAAAACATTTTCTTTCTTTTTATTTTAATGTTCTATGAATGTTTTATTTTCTTTCTGATACTGTTTGTTCTGTGTTTTTATATTTGTATACTTCACACATGTACTTGTAAATAATGTTTTTTGTGGTGGTGGTGGTGGGGGAATGGGTTGGCCAACGAAGGGGTATTTTGTGTGTGTGTGTGTGTGTGTACATATATATACGTATATATATATATATATAAGAATGAAAGACCAGAAGGATAAGAAAAGTGATGTTTTAAATAGTTTCTTTGTTTTCTTTGAATGTATTCTGTAAATTGTAAATTCAATATTGAAACAGTAATAATACTAATAATGAACTATGGATATGTAAAGTGGATGAATGTCATATCTTTATTACCAATATTAGTAAAGTATGGATATACAATATACATAAATGACAAGTGTAAAATCATTTTAAACTATGTTACCTTACTTTATTGTAATAAAGAAAATTGGATTAAAAACACTCGTGTCATATTTTTTTTTAAAAAATCAATGTAAAGGGATTCAGTTCCCCCCCCCCCCGTAGAACACAGACTGTCTCTTGTTCTTTTCCACTCTGGTTAGATCCATTATTATTATTATTTACTGTAATTTATTGAATATCAAGACGATATCATTTATTGTGTGGTTTTATTTTTAATTTTTTTCTCCCAGCAATGTAAACGGTTACAATGTTCATGATGAGTTATTCCAGACGTATTAATGTATACATAGAATTTTGTCTCTAATAACTTGTATTCATCATTAATAAGATAAAAAGCATCCCATCTCATTTACTATCCAAAATAAAACAAACACAAAGATCTAAATAAAGAATTCGTTTATTTGTAATTTTACAGAATGATTATTATGTTTTAATAGAGAAATGGAGAAGGGGTTTTTTGTCTGGTTAAAACATTAAAAATTTAGATAGAATGAATTATGATTTTAACTATATAAAAAATCTCTACAAAACCCCTTTCTGATAATGATCATATTCTCACTAGTGACTGACTCCATGAGGTATTTCCAGGAGTTCTAGTGAGAAGCAGTAATCAGTGGAGTTCAACCCGGTCTATTGGGAGATATCAACTCATTGAAGACAATGGTGAAAGATTGTTCAATTTCGTGGGTTGGTTGAAGTTAGACATTAACACCGTTGAATGCCAGATCAGTGGTCTAGTGGTTAAGCGCTCGCACACGAGACTGATAGGTGCTGGGATGGAATCTCGTGAGGTGGGATCGTGGATGCACACTGTTGAGGAGCCCCATGATAGGAGGAAACGGCCATCCAATGCTTCCAGATTTTCCAAGGTGGTCTAGCTTCAATTGACTCGTGATCTCAACTACATAAAAATACTAAAATCTCTACAAAACCCCCTTCTGAGAATGAGGAAGTTCTAACAGTTGAATGATTAGTAAAGAATAATGTAATTTGAAGATTTTTGTTTTGTTAAACGTTGATATTGGTTAACAAATCAGTGAAAACCATATAACATCAAACATTTAGGTCCGATTCCTGGACTTTATCAATTTTTTGTATTGCTGGACATTTAAAAGCTATGTAGAAACACCTCAATCTTTAATACTTCTACAGTTGATACCAATAGATGGCGAAACCTGTTTATCAAAATTTTATAAGCTAACGTAAACATAAAACAGTAGTATATCATGCATATATAGTGTATTTCAATAGTTAATATTTATTAGCTCAAACTGCTTCTATTTTCCGGCGCATGTATTCTTTGACCTTCCTCTTTTCACTTCCCTTCAGGATTCCAAGTTAGTGATTGCCTCGTGATGCAGTTTGGTGATTTCCTTAATGTATGTCCGATCCACTTCCAACGTCTTTTCCTAATTTCCTCTTCAGATGGAAGCTGGTTTGTCCTCTCCCATAAAACATTGTTGCTGATAGTATCCGGCCAGTGAATATTGAGTATTTTGCGTAGACAACTGTTTATAAATACTTGTACCTTCTTGAAGATGGTTATAGTAGTTCTTCACTTTTCAGCTCCGTACAGTAGAACTGTCTTGACGTTCGTATTAAAGATTCTCACTTTGAAATTAGTTGACAGTTGCTTTGAGTTCCATATGTTCTTCAATTGTAGGAATGTGGCCCTTCTTTTTCTAATTCTCCCATTTACGTCTGCATCAGATCCTCCTTCTTCATCAATGATGCTTTTCATGTAGATGAATGTTTCCACCTCTTCCAGAGCTTTTCCATCAAGTGTAATTGGCTTGGAGTTCTCCGTGTTGTATTTGAGAATCTTGCTTTTTCCTTTATGTATTTTATGGCCTATTGATGCAGAGGCTGATTATATCTGTAATTTTGGATTAACCATTTTTATTTCCATTTTAATAAATTACATTTATCAAACATATATACAAAGCATATACACTTTAAGAAGAGATGATAAACATTCATCTTTTTTCTTTATTGAATCAGACAAATTTATCCATATTCAATTGATCGCCGATTGAATTCAATAAAAGATCAAAGTAATTCATTATTAACACCACCTCATCCCACCCTACCCCCCCCCAAAAAAAAGACAATAATTGACTATTTTACCTTAACATACAATAGATAAGATATATGTATATTTGTACTTGAATAGTATCAAGGGTTAATTTAGTATTGTTCCAGTGGAAACAGTTAATTATTATTGTCATTATTATTATTATTACTATTGTAAGCAAAGATGGATAGTGACTAGCAATGGAATCCAGTTTGACGCGCGTTTTGTCCTATTTGGGTTATTACTATTACTATTATTATTGGTCACAGTCTTTTTTATATTCGAAACAAAAATAAAAGCGAATGAATTCGGTCTTTAATACATTTTTCGTGAACCAAAATTAACAATAATAGTGTCATCTTCTTTTGAGTTACTATGGTTAAACTTACTATTGTATTTATTATACAAATGTCATCTGGCATTATTCTCGATCTTTTTTCTCTATGGATAATGTATGTCTGTTGTTGTTTTTTTGGTGGGTGTACGATTAATAGAAACGATCATTATAATAAATGTCTTAAGAAATGTATTGTACCCCCCCCTTTTTTTGAAATGAATTGACAAATGGTATTATATAGGAAATCGAAAAAGGGGTCTAAATAATCGTATTGTTGATAATTCAGAACTGAATTTGATCAGTCAGTCTTTGTTTGTATTGATGTATCTTGTATGGATTATTTCGATACAGTCAAATCATTATAAGTTTCTATACAGGATTGATTTCGTCCATTAGTGGAATTTAGAATTTATGTTCTCTTTTCTTTTTTTGAGATTCCTCAGATGAATGTACTTGGACTTGTACGTTGATGTTCATACTGAAATCCACGTATATATAGCTGACTAGTTCTAAATACGAATCAAAAGTGATAATTTACTAAAGAAGGTTTCTCGGAATAAACCATTGACACTGAATGGGAAATCATTGAAAGTACTAGAGTACTTTTCAGTTGTTTCTTTCTACTATAGAACTACTTTACTTTTTTATTTATACACATTAATATTGGTATAAGGAGGTACCAGATACATATGCGCCGCACAAATCTCATTCGATTTGTGTGAGGGCTGTGATACTACTCAGGTGCCCAAACTGAAGCAGTTGGTTTTCGTAAGGGGCCACACCCGGAGTTTCGACCTAAAGATCTGATCCACAAGGCAGTGGAGTATCGTAAGGAAATTCAGTCCCATAATAGCCGGTAACCATACGCCATTTGTTCCCTCAGGATACTGGAGCCAGCCCATATGCACCATTGGTTTGCAATCATGATTTTCCAACTCCTCTAGGTGGACTTTCCGTGTCCACCAACTACTAGTCACTTGTTCATTGTAATCAAAGCTCGCGGGGTCTCAACAAGCTCGATATAGTACTTGATTAAAGAGTTTATATTATTTATTGAATAATTATTGGTTACATAGTTCATTTAGAACCAAATTATCATAGCCGAGTATCATGTTATAATCGATGGAGGTGAACTGTTGATGCCATAATTCACAATCTGTAACTTTTTAATGAGTTTCGTACAGGGTTTCTAAAATTCCGCTTTCTATGTTCTTGGTCGGGTGACATATTGAAAATTGATCTGAAACGGTGGTTCTTTTTTGATAATTTAACAAAATACTATTTAGTCAGAATCCTTTTGACACTCATGTAAGGCCCAGGTGATTTCAATTATTTTTATATGTTTATGGTAGAATCTAGTAAAGACATCAAGGATAAAGGATATTCAGAATATATCTTCGTTGTTATTTTTAACCCGAAAAATAATTTTTATCTAACAAGAATAACTTATGTATTCCAGTGATATGTCTATTCGTAAGCACGAACAGCTGAGATAATCTCTGGTAAATAACTGTTTATAAGGGTATACAATGAATGGGAGTGAGGCACGGGATATGGTGGACAGGTAGGATGCAGCTGGACGATTTAGACTTCGCAGATGATCTGCATCTTCTATCACAAACGCAACAACAAATGCAGGAGAAGACAACCAGTGTAGCAACAGCCTCAGCACCAGTAGGTCTCGATATAAACAAAGGGAAAAGCAAGATTCTCCGATACAATACAACATGCATCAATCGAGTTACACATGACGGAGAAGCTTTGGAGGATGTGGAAACCTTTACATATCTGAGCAGCATCATCGATGAACACGGTGGATCTGATGCAGATGTGAATGTGTGAATCAGCAAAGCAAGAGCAGCATATTTACAATTGAAGAACATCTGGGACTCAAAACAACTGTCTGTCAACCAACAACAAGATAGGAATTTTCAATACAAATATCAAGGCAGTTCAACTGTATGGGGCGAGGACGTGGAGAACTACGAATGCCATCATCCAGAAGATACCGGTGTTTATTAACAATTGTCTACGCAAGATAATTCAGATCCGTTGGACACACACTATCAGCAACATTTTACAATGGAAGAGAACAAATCAAATTCCATCCAATCGAGGAAGAAATCAGGAAGAAGCGTTGGAAGTGGATAGGACACACATTGATGAAATCACCCAACTGCGTCAAAAGACAAGTCTTCACATGGAATCCTGAAGGTCAAAGGAAAAGAGGAAGACTAAAGAACACATTACGCCGAGAAATAGAGACAGACATGAGAAGAATGAACAAGAGTTGGATAGAACTATAAAGGAAGGCCCAGGACAGAGTGGGTTGGAGAATGCTGGTCGGTGACCTATGCTTCATTGGGAGTAACAGGCGTAAGTAAGTAAGTAAGCAAATAATTGATATTTAACACTACAATTGATCAGTTTCTTATTAGCATATATACATCCTGTACAGATTACCTCGATATTGCTTTAAATCACAAGCATTATAAGCAAAGATAGATGACCGCTAGCAGTGGGATCCAGGACACACGTTTCTTCTTATTTGGAACTCATCACTGTTTATATTTGCACCATTTAATATAAAAGAATATCTACTACATTATCCAAAATTATTTATATTATCTTTAGGTTAATATAAATAGAAAATGGAATAAGCCTTAACTGTTGTGTTTTTTTTAATTATAACACGTGAATAAGTAACATATACCTTAGTTCTCTCTCCTTTTTTTGTTTCCTTAAACACTAAATCACCTATCTCCTTTACTACATCTTTGTTTATTCGATTCGATGAATAGAGAGGATTCTTTCCTCTTTTGTTATCGAATACAGTAGAAGAAACCGTCACATGTTGAATAATAATGTCACTGTTTACATTCTATTACTATTATTATTATTATTATTACTAGTAGTAGTAGTAGTAGTAGTAGTAGTATAACTGAATACATGACATTACTGAACCCCCTCTATACCTGAAATTATGTTTATCTAATCTATATCTGATTAAATAATAATATACCGTACAATCTATGTGGTTATTTATAAAATATACACATATTTAACAACATAGAATAAGGTGTGAAATCTTCATTGTCATTCAATCCTGCCAATTTTACATCTTTTGTTATGTAATAACTATTTAGGGGTGATGTCTACTTTAGAAAAATGGAAATTTTTAAGATATTCGTTTTTTTATATAGTTGAAATCATGAATCGATTAAAGCTAGATCACCATGGAAAACCTGGAAGCACTGGATGGCCGTTTCGTCATACTGTGGAACTCCTCAACGGTGCGCATCCACGATCCCGACTCACGAGATTCTGACCGAGGACCTATCAGTCTCGTGTGCGAGCGCCTAACCACTAGACCACTGAGCTAGCAGGCGTCCAATAGTGTTAATGTCTAACTTCGACCAATCCACGAAATTGAGCGACACATTCACCAATGTTTTCAGTGAGTTGATATCTCTCAACAGACCTGGTTGAACTCCACGGCTCAGTGGTCTAGTGGTTAAGTGCTGGCGCGCTAAACTTATAGGTCCTGAGTTGGAATCTCACGAAGCGGGATCGTGGATGTGCACTGCTGAGGAGTTCCATAATAGGACGAAATGGCCTTCTAGTGCTTCCAGGTTTTCCATGTTGGTTAGCTTCAAATGATTCATGATCTCAACTATTCGTTTTCTTTTTTAGAAAAAAAATCATTCTGCTTCATTTTATTAGGGTTATCATTTGTTGTTATGATTATAAAATTCGTTAGAACAAGAGAGAAAAAAGAATGATCATATCAACATTCAATCAATGAGTTTACAGGGTATGTTTGTCAATCATGTGTAAACATGTAAACATTGTTAATTTGTAAACAATGAAATAATTGATGTGATCACAATTCCCCCCACTCTCTTTCTTCTTCTCACATGGTATATATTATCTAAGCAATGGTAATTTGATGAAATTAGTCAAGAGAAAATTTTTAGAGAGAAAATTAACGGTAAACAATAGGGAGATGGTGTTAACAACCCTATCGCGTAGAAAAAATCTTGCTGAAAATACACGAATTAGTGTAAATAAACTAAACCATTTAAACTCTTACCTGGAAGTTGAAAGATCTTCATTCAGAAGATTTATGAAGTCTTATGGTAAAAGCCGATATTCTTCGAAGTTCACGAGTCTGTAACCTCTTCTAACAATCAGAGTAACAACATTTATAGGTACATAGAATGTTCGGATAATTTGGGATACCGGCAGGACTAATCAAATGGCTACGGAAATGAGGATATACAAACTGACAGTGCTCGGAATCAGTGAAACCGATTGGACCCAAGGTGGGCAGAAAAGAAGAGGTACGAGAGAGATGCTGCTGTATTCCGGTCACGAAGTGGAAAATGCTCCATACACTCAGGGAGTTGCTCTGATGCTGTTCAGAGAAGCACGAAATGCACTTATAGGATGGGAATCTCTCGGATCCAGGATAATCAAAGCATCATTCAAAACGAAGAAGGAGGGGATCCCAATGAATGTTACCCAGTGCTATGCACCCACCAATGATAACAACGAAGACGATGAAGATCAGTTTTACGAGAGGCTTCAATCGATCATAGTGAAATGTTCTGGAAATGACCTGACTATCCTGATGGGAAATCTAAACGCTAAAGTTGAAATGGGGGACACCGAGTATGAATATATCATGAGACGACATAGACTGGGAGAAAGGAACGAGAATGATGACAGATTTGCAAATTTATATGAATTCAACAGAATCAGATCAACCACATTTGCATCATTAGAAAATTTTTAGTGTTAATGGAAGATGTGAGAATCAGGAGAGGAACTGATATAGCTTCAGATAACCACCTGGTTGTGATCAAAATGAAACTGAAGCTAAAGAGTCACCAAACAATTGGACAAACAACATTACTTCGACATACTGACAAACTCAACGAACATAAGATAGCTCTCAACAACTGGTTCCAAGCCTTACAAGATCTAATCAAAGAGGAAACTACGATGGAGGACAACTGGAAAGGGATCATAGAAGCATTAACTTCAATGTGTTAGGAGGTTCTTGACAGCAAGAAGCACCGTCGTGAAGAGTAGATCTCCATTGACACCTTATAACAAGATCCAAAATAGGAAGAAAAAGATGGCAACAATCAACAGTAGCTGAGCAAGAACAGAAAAAGTCGAGGTACAAGTTGGATAAACAGAAGCAAACAATAAGTGAAAAAGAGCGTTAGAGCTGATAAACAGAAATACGTGAAAGACCTAGCAAGGACAGTGGATAAAGCTGTAAGAGAAGGAAGAATGAAACAACCTCCTTGACCATGAGAAGGCGCTTGACTGTGTGGATAAAAGGACATTATGGAAACTACTCCAACATTGTGGTGTACTTGAAAAGACCGTCAACATCAAATGAAATTTATATGATGGACTAGATTGCAAAGTCACCCATGTAGTACAACCAATAGACACTTTACAAGTTAGGACCGGAGTCAGACAAGACTCCCAAATCTATTACCTTATCTTCCTTCTGGTGGTTGACTGGACTATCAAGACCTCCACATCTGAGGGAAAGCACGGAATACAATATACAACTCACAATCAATTAGAAAATTTGGACTTCACGGATCACCTGGATCTTCTATCTCATATATACGAACAAATGCAGATGAAAACAACTAGTGTAGCAACAGTCTCTGCATCAGTAGGCGTCAACATGCACCAAGGTAAAACCAAGATCATCAAATACATCACAGGGAGCACCAACTTAATCACACGTGATATAGAAACTCTTGAAGATGTGGAGTCTTTCACTTACCTGGGAAGCATCGTCGATGAACAAGGAGGATCTGATGCAGACGTAAATGCGTGGATTGACAAAGGAAGGATAGCATTCCTACATTTGAAAAATATATGGAACTCAAAACGACTATCTGTACACTAATATTAAATTCAGAATATTCAACACGAACTTCAAGAACTACAGTGAAGATGATGGAGATGAATAGGACATACATTACGGGAATCACCAAACTGCATCACAAGGCAACCCCCAACTTGGAATCCTGAAAGTAAACGGAAAAGACGAAGGTCAAAGAACACATCACTTCAGGAAATAGAGGCAAATATGAAAAGGATGAATAACAACTGGAAAGAACTGTCCAAGACAGAGTTGAATAAAGAATGCTGATGGGTTGACTATACTCCTTCACGAGGAGGGTAACAAGCGTAAGTTATATGTAAAGTACTATTTCTTAATATTTTATTGTGGAAAATTAAAAAAAAATAAATTAGACTGTAAAAATAGAATAAGAGTACTCATTTATATTTTCTACATATAACCAAAAGGGAAAACTAGAAAAGGGTATAAATTTATCTTATTGTTCTTAATCAATATTCTTATTTCCACTCTCTTTCTTTCTTACTCCCTCTCTCTCTCTCTCTCACTGTCTCTCTGTCTCTAATGTTCACTTCGAATAAATGATTTATCATCGATAAGCAAAATAATACAGGATAAGAGAGATATAAAGGCGAGGAAAGTAACGATAGAGAGAGAGACTGAGAGAAGGACTAATTGAAATATATAACCCACAATAGTAGTGTCCATTTATTATTTGAATATTAAGTGCCATTGATAATAATAATAAGACTCATGAAACTCAAATGGAATACTCATTTATTATCATTTAACAGACTAAAAAAAAGAAGAATATTTATTTGAATAAAAGATCAATAGACTGAAAGTTAAGAAATTATAAATGAGTATATTGACTAATTAATGGGGTTTTTGTATCATTGAACAATATCATTTCATTAACTTTACTTAACATTTTATAGAGTTGAAATCATGAGTCAATGGAAGCTAGACCACCATGGGAAACCTGGAAGCACTGGACGGCCGTTTCTTCGCATTGCGGGACTCCTCAGCAGTGCGCATCCACGATATCGACTAGCGAGATTTCAACCCAGGACCTATAAGTTTTGCGCGCTAGCACTTAACCTCTAGACCACTGAGCTAGCCGACATCTAACGGTGCTAATGTCTAACTTCAATCAATCCACGAAATTGAGCAATCATTCACCATTGTCTTTAATGAGTTGATATCTCCCAACAGACCTAGTTGAACTCCACTGGTTACTGCTTCTTAGTAGAATTCCAGGAAATACCTCATGGAGCCAGTCTTTAGTGACCATATGATCATTATTAGAAGAGGGTTTTGTGGAAATTTTAGTAATTTTATGTAGTTGAGATCATGAGTCAATTGAAAACCTGGAAGAAGTGGACGATCGTTTCGTCATATTGTGGGACTCCTCAACAGTGCTCATTCACGATCCCGCCTCGTGAGATTAATTGATGTGACAAATTCTTATATTATTATTATTAGTGACTTTATTCGATATTATATTTTTGCTACACTATATAGAATACTCAGCACAAATTATTTCAGTGAGTTTCCCTTTCTTATTTCTTAATCGATATTGACGAATGAATAATATTCATTCTTTTCAATGCATTTTGTCAGCCACCACGATGTCTCCGATTGTAATTGTTTATAAATTGTAAAGTGAAAGAACGTAAACTTTTCATAGACGTGCCTGAATAACTTCTGTGATTAATAGGCATAATGATCTGTTAAAACAAACAAGGAAACAGATGACTTATTGAAATATTTAGATGGGAGGAACAGGTAGTCCAGATATTCAAATAGGTCACCAAATTTAATTGGATTGGATTTCTTTAATATTTAGAAATATTTGCCCTAAATATCTGTAATTTGATAGTTAAAATCATGAGTCAATTAAGGCTAGACTACCATGGAAAACCTAGAAGCATCAAATGGCCTTTTCGTCCTAGCATGGTTGAAGTTAGACAATAACACTGTTAGATGGGGGCTCAGTGATCTAGAGGTTAAACGTTCGCGTGTGAAACCGAGGGTCCTGGATTTCGAATCCCGCGTGCGGGATCGTGGATGCGCACTGCTGAGTAGTCACATCCTAGGACGAGATGACCTTACAATGGATCTAGGTTTTCTATGGTGGTCTAGCTTGAATCGACTCATGAATTCAACTATTAAATTACTAAAATCTCTACAAAACTCCCTTTCTGATAAATATCTGTAAGTTTCTGTAGACATGGAAACATTTTATGATTGATTAGAGCGAAGTTAAACTCTATCAAAACATAGTATGATATAATATTGAATTAATTAGCCTGATGGTTATCTTCCACACTAACCAATAGAATATCATTAACAATAAAATTTAGATAACTGATCATTCCGAATTTATTATTGAGGTATGCTATTTTAATTCAGAATAAATGTATGCACATGGGCATGGACATCAAATTACCATTTACATAGTTTTTAATGGATAATGATAAAAAGAGTTAAGTAATGATTAGTAGCTTCCGTTCGGAACGCGTCAAGTTCTTATAGGGGTTCATTATTTATTTTATTTATTTATTTATTTAAACACATAAATATTTGTACAGAGAGGCACCAAATATATGTGCGCCACACAAATCTCATTCGATTTGTGTGACGGCTATGATACTGCCTAGGTGCCCAAACCGAAGTAAGTGATTTTCTTAGGGGACCACATCCGGAGCCTTTGACCTAAAGATCTGATCCACAAGGCAGTGGAGCATCGTGAAGAGATGTAGTCCCATGATAGCCGGTGATCAACGATTGATTCATACGCCATTTGTTCGCTCAGAATACTGGAGCCAGCCCATGTGCACCATTGGTTTGGAATGAGGGTTTTCCAACTCCCCTAGCTGGACTTTCCGTGTCTACCAACCCGGTTAAAGCGCCGGACATTCCCTTTTCGTCCTCTCAATTTCGTAAACAATAGTAATGCCACTGTGAGAAGGCAGTGAGTAGGACATCCCTGGTAGAGGCTATGTGAAAGCATTTCGAGAAGGAGAGCGGACTCTCCCCACTCTCGGCCGTACCAGGGCATTTGGGGGGTTCATTAACTCATAGTAAGATTAATATAAGCATAAAATAGACACATAGTTTGCCATTTTAAAGATCATTTGAACAGAGTTATCATGCTGGATTGATATCCATTGAAAACCAGTTTATAATCAGGGCACAATTCAGAGCTGTTTTTCATAGTTTGATACTTCTCGAAAGTGATTACCTTCAACACTGATAAAAATCAAACTTTAGACACCTAGACATCTCAGCAAGGATGCAAATATTGGCAGCCTTATCTTGAACTTGGTTTCAATCATCTATATCAGTTGTTAAGTCTTACTAAAAATATCACTAAACTATACTAAGCTTCAAATGACATTATTTCTCTTATACCTGACTGTTTTATCATTAATTTCAAGCCGGTATACATAAAACTAATTCTTCATTCCTATTCATTTACTATTCGATCGTTATAATCTACTCGTTTACTAATTACATCTAATTTGGTGGGTTATAGTTGATACAAATGAATTGCGCACTCAAACAAGAACAACATCATGTTTGTTTAGCAAAGATGGATAGTGGCTAGCAGTGGAATCCAGTTTGATATGCGTTTCGTCCTATTTGGGACTCGTCAACTGAATGTACCTACATCTCAGAGTTGATGTTCACTCATGTTTGTTTTTTAAGTTTTAACTTTCTAACCACTTGTTGTATTCCATATTAATTGTTCATTTCTATGTACATAGGAATTGACGACAATAGATATCATAAACTAAATTGACCTAATATTCTAATTATCCCAATGACCCTATAAATACATCTTTTCTTTTTTCATTGGTGATGATAATGTAAGGCGGATTCATTATTCATTGAAATCTTTAAACTCTTTTTGTTTTTTAACTATCAGAGCATGAAAATACTCTTGAAGTAGATTGACTTGAACTACTACTATCTATTTATCAATAACATGAAACAGAAGTAAACAAAAAAATCGGTCTCTTTTTTTACATCTTCCTAATTTACTTTCGTTTTTTTCTTTTTTTTTATTTTTCATTTTACTGAACAATATACAAGTAACCTGATTACAACTGGTGGCTTTTTTTGTTTTGTTTGGAAAAAGAAAACGTGGAGGGGGGGTCCGGAAACTTTGTTTAATAATGCTTTTGTAAACACAACTGTTTAGGGTATCGTTTAACTCTTTCCCATTCCTCCTGCCCCCCCCTCACTCAACTTAAAAAAAATCAGATACTATTCACTTACATATATTTAATGATTTTATTATTACTAGGTAACTTCAATATAGTAACAATAAAAATTCTATTATGAATAAAAAAACAATAAACTATGTTTAAACATTAATTAAAGGTTAATAATAAGCATAAAACAAATTGAAATATCCCCCCTTTTTTGTTTTTTTGAACTCTAAAGACAATCTATTTTTGATCAGTTAATGGTTTAGTTTTTTCATTGATTGTTACATTTAACTAAGTGAATTTATTCTTTTCATCATTTACTAATGAAACATAGTTTGAATGAAACATCTGTATAGTATTAGTTTATATATAATAATTTGAGATGGAATATGGAAAGATTATTTGGAAAGGAAATCATTATACATTTACTTGGTATGGTTTGTTTGAATCTTCCCAATTGATCAGAGGGTAGTTTTGTGGTGATTTTAGTAATTTCATATAGTTGAGATCATGAGTTAATTGAAGCTAGACCACCATGGAAAACCTGGAAGCACTGGACGGCCGTTTCGTGGATACACACCGTTGAGGAGTCCCACAATAGGATGAGACGGTAGTCAAGTGCTTCCAGGTTCTCCATGATGGTCTAGGTTCAATTGACTCATTATCTTCTCATTGATGTTTAGGGTTGCAATTGATGAGTCACTTAATGGTCATATGTGCATACTGTGTGTATTGCCTCGATATAGCCTTAATTCACAAGATGGATGGTGGCTAGCAGTGGAATCCAGTTTGACGCGCATTTCGTCCTATTCGGGATTCATCAGTTGGATGTACCTGCATCTCAAAGTTGATGGGACGATTCAAACAACCAATACGGAGTGAATTTAAACTTCACCCCATTGCACAAACAAGTGGCTATCAGGACTCAGTGGCTGAGTGGGTAACGCGATGGCATTTGAAGCGAAAGGTATTGGGTTCGATTGATGAAGTGGTGAGACTTCATCAGTTAAGATGGCTTGGACACGTGTTACGTGTGCCCGACCACCGACTGCCCCGACATGCAATGTTTTATGGTGTAGGAATAGGTTGGAAGAAAGCTAAAGGCGACCAGACCAAAACGTGGCACAAATTCATGAAGTCACTGACAATTGGACTGAGCCATATTGGTAGGTGTAGACTACCTGGTTGGGATCCGCGATATGATAGAAATAGTTGGTTAGAGACCATGAATGACATGGCTCAAAATCGTTTGCGATGGTGAAGGTGCATCCACTATTTGCGTTCTCCCAAATTCTAATCTTCTGAGTTCTTCATGCCTCTATCTTTTTCTCTTTCCAAATTTATTTATTGTACTCCTCGAATAACATCTTCAAACCCTAATCTTTCCGATTACTGCTTATACTCTTACTACCTCTACCACTATGGGATTTGAATCTACAATCGCATCTCTGTGTCAATGTGATATGGCAACTGGAACTGATATACGTACGAACGAAGTTCTACGTTGTGGCTGACTGACTGATCTTTAGTTGACTCATAAATTCAACGTTACATCATAAGGTTTTTTAAAAAATTACTCTTAATGTAAACTTTTCAATTAATTTCACTTTAATAATTAAACAATTTTATTTTAATTAAACACATAAGTAATTGAACAAAGGGGCACCAGATATATGTGCGCCACACAAATCTCATTTGATTTGTGTGAGGGCTGTGATACTGCCCAGGTGCCCAAACTGTGAAGCAGGTGGTTTCCTTAGGGGGCCGCACCCGAAGCCTTCGACCTAAAGCTCTGATCCACAAGGCAGTTGAGCATCGTGAGGAGATGCAGTCACATGGTAGTCGGTGACCAACGATTGATTCATACTCCATTTTTTCCTTCAGGATACTGGAGTCCATGTGCACCATTGGTTTGGAATTAGGGTTTTCCAACTTCCCCAGGTGTACCCTCCATGTTCACCAACACGGTTAAAGCGCCGAACATTCGCTTTTCATCCTCTCAATTTCTTAAACAACATTAATGCCACTGTGTGAAGGCAGTGAGTAGGATTTCCCTGGGAGAGGCTATATACGCGTGGTCATGTGAGAGCATTTCGAGGGGGAAAGCAGACTCTTTTTCACTCTTGGCTGTACCATGGCATTTGGAAGCAATTTAATAATTAAACAAACTTTCATTTCATTTTTTTATTTATTTAAATAACAGCAGCTCCTTTTTTTGAAGAAACAGATTGTTCATCCAATGCAATATGATAAATTAGAATTGAACATTGAATATTTAAAAAAGAATAATTAAACAAAAATAATTCAAATTTAAAATGTCTTATAACCGCCATATTACTTATTCACATTACATTGACTTATGAATTATAAAGGTATATCTACTTTACAAAATTAAAATTTCTATACTATTTACAATGATTTATTACATTTAAACAAAATGAACTGATACTTGATACATTCTTTTTTTTTCTTAGTTTTTTCTTTTTTCTTTTTTCTTTTTTTCTTTTTTTCTTTCAACAATCTCTTAATATGATACTCTTTTCTTCTTTTTTTTCTTGTCATAAACTCTACACCATTAGTTTATTGTTACTTGTTGACACTGTAAAACAAAAAAAATCAATAATATATCGTTTTGTTTTAATCAATTAAAAAAGGGGGATATTTATATTAAACGCAAAATTTGAAAGTAACTGTGTTTTTTTTTAAATATTTTACTTGATCAATAAATAGTATTTATGTAAGTTTATATTGGGAAGGTTAAAAAAAAATAAAAAAAAGGAATCAGAAAAGGGTGGGGGAAACAATATTTCCCTTAACAAGAAAAAATAAAATAAAATTATAATTTTTAATAATCCATCAAAACAAAAAGTTTCTTCATTAATTATTCGTAAAAACAAATGAAAAATCAGTTTGATGAATGATGATTTGTCTTGTTTGTTTTTTTGATTTATCCCGCCACACACATTCACAAGACAATACACACATACACACACACACACAAGGAGAGAGAGAGAGACAGAGAGATTGTATTCGTGTAACTATCCATAGCAATGAAAAATTATTATTTGCCGCCAAGTTACTAAATGTTTTTGTTCTTCTAGTAAAACAAAAAATAAGAGGAAAAAAGAAATTTCTAAAAGACATAATGTTCAATTTGTACTTTGTAATTTATCTAAAATGAATGATATTGTTTAAATGATTAATTTAAGATAAGAAATCTTTTTCGAAAATGACAAATGGAATGTTAATAAGAAATTCATTGGAAAGAACAATTAAAAACAACTATATAGTTGAAATCTTTACAAAACCCCCTTCTAAAAATTATATGGTTAATTTATATTATCGTTGAAATCATGAGTCAATTGAAGCTAGACCACCAAGGAAAACGTGGAAGAACTAGACGGCCGCTTCTTCTTATTGTGGGACTCCTCAGTAGTGCGCATCCACGATCCCACCCCGCGAGATTTGAACCCAGGACATATCAGTCTCGCGTGCGAACACTTAACCACCAGACCACTGAGCTGGCCGGTATCCAACGGTGTTAATGCGTAACTTCAATCAATCCACGAAATTGAGAAATCATTTACCAATGTCTTCAGTGAGTTGATATCTCACAACAGACCTGGTTGAACTCCACTGGTTACTGCTTCTTAGTAGAACTCCAGGAAATATCTCATGGAGCCAGTCACTAGTGAGATATGTAATTCATCATGTCATATTTTCATTAATTTCATCTAATGTAATCGTTATATGATAGTTTGAATTGCGTTTATATGATTGATTGCATAGTTTTATATTAGAATCTAAAGAAATTAATCCCTAGTAAATTATTGGTAATCATAAAATCAAGGGGTTATATGAAAATTTGTGCTTATACTCCAAAAATCGGTTTAAAATATCGTTGGTGGAGGGAGGGAGTTACAAATTAACACAAAATAATCGTCTGTTCAATAAATACACAAACTTTAGTTGCATACAATTTGTTTTACAAGGTATATAACATATTCATTTTGTTTTCTTGAAAATAGTCTCAATGTATAACAATACAACTTTCTTTATCCCTATTCACATCTTTTAAAATCTTCAAGGGTCACTCATTGAACTTTGGTTTGCCGCAAATGTAAAGCTTCTCAAATAAGCCAAAGTTTTAAATGGAGATTCCTCATTTATTATCCGAATGAGGTTAGTGGAGATTGTAGTAATTTTAATAATTGAATTCATAAGTCCATATGAACTAGACCAATATTGAAAACCTGGGAGGATTGGACGGCCGTTTCGTCCTAGTATGGGAATCCTCAGCAGTGCACATCCACGATCCAGCTCGAATGGTTTCAACCCAGTACCCTCGGTCTCGCGCGCGGACACTTAACCCCTAGGCCACTGAATCGGCATGCGACGGTGTTATTGTCTAACTTCCATCGATCCATAAATGGGCTGCCCAACCTGTCTCTACCCGACACGGATTGGATTCCACTGGTAACGACTTCACATGAAATCAACTATTAAAACTCTTCATTTAAACTAGATTTCTGCTTTCTCAGTCTTCAATCAATTTTCAACAAAACTGAAATGATTTGTACCTAGAACTTTCTCAATTTCTAATAGTTTGTTATAATCAACTGCATAGATGATTTTCTAAAATTTTAAAACTCAACAAATATGTGGATAGTGGATGCGCACTGCTGAGGCGTTGCACAATAGGACGAAACGGCTGTACAGTGCTTCCAGGTTTTCCCTGGTGGTCTAGCTTCAATTGACTTATGATTTCAAGTATATATATGTATATATATAATATCTAGAAAGTAAATCAACATTTGAAAAGCACAAAACAGACTGTGTAATTAGAATAATGTGTTCACTAACACAACTAACAAATTTAATAGTTCCCCCTCCCTTTTTATTAATTACATAACAGACAATTTGTAATTTATTACATCAACTTTAAAATCATTCATCAAAAATACAACGTGGCGTTTTTTTTAAAGTTAAGTTTTCATGCCTGGTTTTCATTGAAAGACAACATAGTGACTAGTATTATGCATAGTGAATAAATCCAGACTATTATTAATATAAATTGAAGCAAAAATTCAATATTCATTTGTCTATTTTAGCTTGTTGTTTTTTTCTCTATAAACACATCATTATGGGCAAAGGAACAAGGATGGGTTAATATTTCCTTTCTTTTTTTCTTCGATTTAGTAAGTATGGATTTATATTCTATGTACAATATTTGTGGGGGGGGAGGGGAGCGAACTTCCCTTTTTACGGTTTTTTGGAAATTACCAAGTTATCATTATGGTTACTATTATTATTACTATTACTACTATTATTATAATGATAAGATCTTAGTACACATGTTCATAAATAAATAAATATTTTTTTTTAAAAAAAAACGCATTTTGTGTACGCACAAATTCCTATGCACACACACACATACATAAAGAAACTTTTCTTTTATTTATAAAATGCAACTAGTTATATGATGATAACCATAACGCATAAACACTTCTGTTAAGCATATAGATAGATACAATTTCTTCTTTAAAAACATAACTATTCACTTGGTTACATCTTATTTCTTATTTCTATGTTAAGATTTGGTATCTAATGTTGTTTGTTTGTTTTTTGTGTATGTGATAATATTACCTCTCTTAATCGTGCCCCACCACCTTTTATTAATAATTACATACAACTAAGTTATAAATGTACTCCAGTAGTGCGCATTCTGTATGGCGATGTATAACTGAATACATTCAGGTGGAGTTTTTTTGTGTGTGTGGTTTAATTTTTTTCTTTTTTTTGGATACTTTTACTTAAATCTACCGGTCATTTACGGTAGATTTGTGTTATGTTTCTATGTTTCTTTTTTTTATTTTTAAATCCACTGTTTATCAATTTAGGTTCACACAGCAGGAGTAATTAGTACATAATAATGGTAACAAGTGTATGTTAGCATACATAAATATCTATCTATGTACATACATACTAATTCACAATGGTGACGAGTCTTCAAATAGTGTTGCATTTCTAAGAATTCTTCCAATATAGGAGACGAGAATGAATGTACCACTTGATAAATAAGTTTAAACTGTACAATTTATTAAGTAGTATAAGAGTGTAGAGAAAAAACAATATTGATTCAATTGGCAAACAGTAGTACAAAATGCCCATCAATGTTTAATAATATTGACATTATGCAAAAATGTAGATCTTTTTAGTATATTTATCGAATAAACTGATAAAGTGGACTGTCGTTTATCTACATGGTTATTTATTCAATAAAACTGTAGAAATCGATAATAAAAAAAACAGGTTTTTCTGATAGATGTATGAATAGACGAATACTAGACAAACTAGACATATAAGGATATTGGCAGACTGAATTCAAATACATCAGTCAGTTATTAGGGCTTATTGAAATAAATATGATTTCAATAAAAGATTTTCAGTATTTTTATATGATTTATTTCAAAGAGTTGAAATGTTCAAACGATCTAAGTTCTGAATAACCTGTAGACCATCAACGTTAATGATCTATATCGAATGGTTGTAGGCCTACCCGAGTTAGACGGGAACGGGGTAATGAATAAGCTAACTTTGAAGTTACACCTCGCGATTAGCACCTTACGTGAATTGCCCCATCGACGCATCAATGGATCATGGATGTTCCTCATGAAACTTTATATCTAAATTATCTGATGGCTTTTGAATATCATTTATAATGCTAGTTACTTTGATCTTGAATATATCCTGTCATCAAATAATCAACTGGACTTTTCCGACTAATATTCTTACCGAATTACTTATGCCTGTTACCCCTGATGGAGGATCATAGGTCTCCCACCAGCATTCTCCATTTACCTCTGTCCTTTCCAGTTGATATTGATCCTTTTCATGTATACCTCGAATTCTTGACGCACTGTGTTCTTTGGTCCTTCTCTCTTCCGTTTACCTTCAGGATTCCAAGTTAGGGCTTTCCTCGTCATGCCGTTTGGTGATCTCCTCAATGAGTGTCCTATCCACTCCCAATATCTTTTCCTAATTTCCTCCTCAGATGGAATCTAGTTTGTTCTGTCCCATACTACACTGTTACTGATGATACCAGGTCAACGGGCATTCAGTATCTTACATAGACAACTGTTTATAAATACCTGTACTTTTTGATGATGGTAGTAGTGGTTCTCCAAGTTTCAGCTCCGTATAATAGAACTGTTTTGACTTTGGTATTGAAGATTTTAATTTTGATATTGATTGGCAGATAGTTGTTTTGAGTTCCATATATTCTTCAAATGTAAGAATGTTATCCTTCATTTGCCAATCCTCGTATTTACATCTGCATCGGATCCTCCTTGTTCATTGGTAATGTTTCCCATGTACGTGAAAGATTCCACATCTTCTAGAGCTTCTATATCACATGTGATTCGATTGGTGTTCTCCGTGTTGTATTTGAGGATCTTGGTTTTCCCTTGGTGCATGTTGACGCCTACTGATGCAGAGACTGCTGCTACATTAGTTGTCTTCATCTGCATTTGTTCGTATATATGAGATAGAAGATCCAGGTGATCTGTGAAGTCCAAATTTTCTAATTGATTGTGAGTTGTATATTGTATTCCGTGCTTTCCCTCAGATGTGGAGGTCTTGATAGTCCAGTCAACCACCAGAAGGAAGATAAGGTAATAGATTTGGGAATCTTGTCTGACCCCGGTCCTTACTTGTAAAGTGTCTATCAGCTGTCCTCCATGGGCGATTTTGCAGTATAGTTCATCATATGAATTTCATTTGATGTTGACGATCTTTTCAGGTGCATCATAATTTTGAGGAAGTTTTCATAATGTCCTCTTATCCACACTGTCAAACACCTCATAGTCAATGAAGTTGATATATAGTGACAAATTCTACTAAACTGATAGTTCAACGATGATTCGTAGTGTCGCGATTTGGTCTGTGCCACAAATTCGCTTGGAAGTATTTACATAAGTATTATGTGAATCACTCTTCACATTCTCATTCTTCAAATATACGAAATAATATCATTAGTAAGGGGGCATAAACAGTACCATAGTCACAGATTTATAGTTTAGTTATGATAATGTAATCTTCATTCTAGGAAAAATAGACATAACATATTATGTCTCTAGCTCAATCTCATTTTTACTCGGTTTATTCTATTTAGGGTGTTAGTGTAATAGAGGAGTATTTCATCTTATAAAAAAATATCTCTATACTGATGAATTTTGAAGAAAGAAAAGTAGGAAAGTAGGTTAAATGATTGAAGTTAATTGAAAGTAATTTCTAGATCTAGGTTTATGTGCCAGTTAGGGACTTTTAACAAAGTACACCTACAGTCATGAGGTGATTGATGTTGCTCGTAAGACTTAATAGTGCATCACTATGTTTCAGAGTTAAAAACATTAGCACTGAGTTATTTCGGACACAAATTATCACTGGCAAGAAGATATACTTTTTTACATTAACTAAGAACCACCATTAACTAGACCACCATTGAAAACCTAGAAGCATTGGATGCCATTTCATCCGAGTATGGGACTCATCAACAGTGCACATATCCACAACCTTAATCAAAACAAAAAGACAATTGGTGAACGGTTGCTCAAACTTCGTGGATTGGTTGAAGTTAGACATTAACACCGTTGGATGTCGGCCAGCTCAGTGGTCTAGAGATTAAGTGCTCTAGCGCGAGACTGGTAGGTCCTGTGTTCGAATCTCGTGAGGTGAGATCGTGGATGCTCATTGCTGAGGAGTCCCACAATAGGACGAAGCGGCCGTCCAGTGCTTCCGGGTTTTCCATAGTGGTCTAGCTTCAATTGACTCATGATCTTAACTATGAAAAATACTGAAATCTCCACAAAATCCCCTCTGAAAACAGAAAAAATTGAACAATCTCCACAACCCCATACTGATGATAAATAGTATACTTTACATTTAAACTAATTATCTATTCCAATACAATCCTTAATGACTGAACCCTAATAAATAAATATACACTTAAAAAAGGATACTTTCTTTTACCGGGGTATCAAAAATATATAACCAAGTGTGAAAGAACAAGAGATTTAATCTATTCTTTTAAACAATGATTGTCATAGTTACCTACATCTAAATCAACTTTCAATATATCTTATCATAAAGCTTTGTATTTATCAACAAATTTGCCGAACTGTATATTTCTATCAGTTTTTTATGATTACTTACGCCTGTTACCCCTCGTGGAGGAGCATAGGCCGCCCAGTTTTTATGATGCTAATAATTATAATTACTATTATTATCATAGAAGTAAGTACCATTGGTTGTCATTGTACTACCCTTGTTATCGTTAAACCTATCAGTAAAGTGAGGTAAATCAAAGATAATTATGAAATAATCTAACCAATGATTAGATCTTTAAATAAATAACAGTTTCATTGTGAATATGGAATTATGGCAGTAATAAAAAACAGGAAATATGAACTAATTTAATAGTTGAATTCATGAGTCAATTAAAGCTAGACCAACATGAAAAACCTGGAAGCACTGGACGGCCGTTTCGTCCCATTATAGAAATCCTCAGCAGTGTGCATCCACGACCCCGACCCGCGAGATTCGAACTCAGGACCTATCACTTTCGCGCGCGAACACTTAATCTCTAGACCACTGAATCGGTTTTCCATAAATTCAACTATAAAATTGATTATCAACCTGAAATCACGTAATGAAACCAATGTACAGGATCAGTAACAATAAACAATGATATTTCATTATCAGAAGGGGTTTTTGTGTAGATTTCAGTATTTTCACTGTTGAAAGTGAGGTCATGGATGCGCACCGCTGAGGGGTCCCACAGTTGGACAAAACGGCCATCCAGTGCTGACAGGTTTTCTTTGATGGTCTAGCTTCAATTGACTCATGCTTTCAACAATGAAAATAATAATTCAGTAATTTTATCTATACTTTTATCCAATAACTATTCAAGGTCATCGTTTGTACAATCTTTTAAAATACAGTCATAGAATGAAATAAATTATGCCTCCCTTTTGTTTTGCTTTTTTTTACGGACAAATCTCTGTTGTTTCAGTGTATGTATATATAAGCCGATATATATATGGATTTCCTTCCCAATTAGTAACAATTTGAAAGGGAAACGATAGATTAACTTACTTATACATGTATAGATTTATATAAAAGTAACCTGTAACAGGTCATTAAAGATAATAATCATATATATGTATAATCATAAGTCAGTATTGCTTATCTTAGTGACCTTATCAAAAGAAGTCGAATATTGTCTCGAGGTCAGACTAGTTGGCCATACTGATTACTATTTTCATTAATATTACTAATACTATATGCATTAACCATTTTAATAATTTATCTAAGAGTAGTTGACGAAAATAATATGCCCAAAAATAACCACACCACAAGGGATTGAACTTAAAACTTTTGGTCTTACTGAGAGGGATTGACCTTTAGACCACTGAGCATGTCTACATTTCTAACTTCAATCAATTCACGACATTATGTAACTATCTTCGATTGTCCTCTGTGAGTACTTGTCTAAAACTCAGCATAATTGTGCCTCACTAGTCATGACTTATTGTCATCGGAGCTTCAGAAATCTCCCCCCCCTACCTCGAAGTTAGTCATTAATGATGAGTTCCTGTAGTGGGTTTATGTAGATAGTTGAACATTATTGAGATTACAAAGATAGTAGCACAATGTCTGATGTTAGAACGAAACAGCTGTCAATCATTTCCTACTTTTTAATGACTGTCTAATTTAGATCTATTCATCATCTCAAAAATATTTAAAAAGTTCCATAGACCCATATAATTATATCTAATTTTTAATAGATACTTTGTACATGTGTATGTCATCTAAACAACAGTAAACCATTCAATTTGTTTGTCAGTAGCCTTTCCTTAAATATTCATTTATTCAAGGCCCTGTATCAATATTTCAAGTTACGTCACTTGACCGCACAAATCAGTCGAAAAGTCAACTGAATCTCAACTACATTTTCCGTTTATTAATGACAACATAAATTCGTAGTTTTAGGCAGAATCCTTTTCCATTGATCACCATTCTGTTACTTAGTTAGTACGTTAAAACTGTGGTTAGTAACTTTATATTTGACATTAAGTAAACCAGTTTTTCTTTGACTATATGCTTTGAGAAGGGAAAATTAAGAACAGGACAAAGCATTTCAACGAGTTTCCATTTCTTACTTCTTCGTCGATTCTGAATGATCGCCAGTTAGAAGTTAACAGTCCAGTCAGTCGATATCTGAATAATCTGCATTCTTTTCGCTGCATATTGGTAGCAACCACGATATCTCTGATTGGGCCTTTTGTAACTTGTACAACGATAGGTTGTACACTTTTCAGAAGCGCACCTGAATAAGTTATACGATTAAGATTCATAATGATGTATTAAGACAAACAAAATTAGATAATGTCAGAAGGGGTTTTTGTGGATATTATAGTAATTTTAATAGTTGAGATCATAGGTCCTGGGTTCGAGTCATGCGAGGCGGGATCATGGATGCACACTGCTGAGGAGTCCCACAATTGGCCGAATCGGCCATCTAGTGCTTTCAGGTTTTCCATGGTGGTTTAGCTTCAATGGACTCATGATCTCAACTATTAGAATTAGATAACTTGTTGAAATATCTAGATGACAGGAACAGGTAGTCCATATATTCAAACAGGCCGCCAAAGCATAGCAGAATTATATATATATATATATATGCCCTGGTACGGCCGAGAGTGGGGAGAGTACGCTCTCCCTCTCCAAATGCTCTCATATGGCCACACCTATACAACTACTGCCAGGGAAGTCCTACTCACTGCCTTCTCGTGGCACTATTGTTTTTTATGAAAGTGAGAGGACAAAAAGTGAATGTCCGGCTCTTTAGCCGGGTTGGTGGACACGAAGAGTCCACCTAAGGCAGTTGGAAAACCCTGATTCCAAACCAATGGTGCACATGGGCTGGCTCCAGTATCCTGAGGGAACAAATGGCATATGAACCAATTGTTAGTCACCGGCTAACGTGGGATTTCATCTCCTTATGATGTTCCGCTGCCTTATGGATCAGACCTTTAAGTCAAAGGCTTTGTGTGTGGTCCCCTGACAAAACCACCTGCTAGTGCCTCTTTGTACCAATATTTATGTGTTCAAAAAATGAAATAAAAATATGTACCTTCGAATCATGGTACGTAATTGTCACACTTTCTTGTAAACATTTATGATTTGGTTTTTAGCATTCGACCGAACTATCATAAACCTTCATTAATTGATTGAATAGTTCAGCTTCATTTCCTTATCGTTATTATAAGTAATAATAATAAATTTAACATTAGACAAAAACAAATACAAGAAGTGCCATAATTTATTATTATTATTATTTTGTTTTCATTCCTTTATTATACTATTGACGAAAGCCTACATACTTTATATCATGACAAAATAGTATTTTCAACTAAGAACAATAGACAGAATTCATTCAAGGGTAAAAAAAAAAAGGAAAACAGAAAAGAAATAGGAACGAAACTATTATTTGTCATAGTTTCTATATGGTTTGCTTGAAAATCAATATGATAGAGGAAATTTTGTAAGCTTACATATATACTTGAGATCATGAGTCAATTGAAGCTAAACCACTATGGAAAACCTGAAAGCACTGCTTGACGTCCGTTTCGTTCTATTGTTGGACTCCTCAGCAGTGTGCATCCACGATCTTGCCTCGTGTGATACGAAATCAGGACCTACCAGGCGGGATCGTGGATGCGCACTGCTGAGGAGTCCTACAATAGGACCAAACGGCCATTTAGTGCTTCCAGGTTTTCCATGTTGGTCTAGCTTCAATTGACTCATGATATCAGCTATATAAAATTACTAAAATTTCCACAAAACCCCCTTCTTGCATATATACTATTTAGTGTGAACTTGATAAAGTGATCCTGAGTTCCATCTTAAATTGATACTGGTTGATATTTGTAATTAGTCAAACTGTATGAAAATATAATGGTATCTGGCTAGAACTACCTTTGATTAAACTATTACGTAGTTATAAGCTTTTCAAAGATTTATTCGATTTCAAGATAGTGAATATATCTGCACTATTGTGACCAATTCTGAGTCTTTTCATGTAACATCTCTGACCGTTGGTCAAAAGAATCATTTGAACCATGAATCAAGTAGTTTGAATTTACCAAAATGGACCAGACCAACAGTCGATGATTTCATAAAGTGATATTCACGTTAATTTGGCCGCCCTTGGATCCCTTCTAACTAACACCTACCTCATTCAACATCGTGTGTTGAGATAGAGAATAGATGATAATATGTAATAGCTGTCCCGATCACCGCGATCGATGAAGAAACCATCTTATCAACCGATTTGCTAACTTTAACTACCTCCTTTCGTTTGGCATCAATATTAGCTTAATTGATGGTCCAATAGTACTCAAACAATGCTTCGAAGGCACCAAAGATTAATTACTGTTAATGTATGAATATCTACGACTATTAAAATCCACTACTTACAAAATCATGACATTTGAAAAGTTCATTGCCTCTTTCAAAATAAGTTGAGAATGTATACCATATACTTATATTCTGATTTAGTAATTTAATTATAACTTTTAGTACTATGTTTCGAACTGAATTTTGGTTATGAAAACCAATAATACTACTACTCGCCTCTACAATCTAAAGTAGTCGAGAAGGAGTTGAAACCTAAAACCAGCACATAAAAATTGAATACTTCAACCATTAAGCGACTACTTTAAAATAATTTGGAATAGAATGCTTTGGAACATTATAAAACTATTACCCAAGTTAGTTTTCGTAACTGCTTGATATTAATTGGAAAACACTTGCAAACCAGAAAGCACAAATGAGTTGTGTTTTTTATCAGTGGGCTCTAAATTATTCGACATTAAACAGAACTTAATACTTTAATCTTGCTTGGTAAACCTGGTACCATTAGATCAGTTATTAAAAATCCTGTAATCGACTTATCAGGCAGCAAAATCCGACCTAAGGCCTCCTTATGGCTCTGCTGGATAGTGGGGGCAACCCTGCTGGCCAACTTGGACTGTCGCAGAGATTGAGCGCATCACTCACTCTATTGTATTTGATCAATCCTGGGTTCTATACTCAGAGTTCTCCCACATACACACACACACAATCCACTTATCGATTCATCACCATACCAAACAATCATTTAATATATGTTGAACTTTAGCATTACTCCTGACAAAATTGAATCCCACTAGTTCTATATTCTACTTTTTACTTCAAACTATTCTATTCACTTATAATTACCAAATTAATGATTTCACGAGAAGAATGTTAATAACTATCGAAACGAGATATGAAATTGATAACTAATGTCAAATAACAATTTTAATAGTCACAAAAATAACTTCTAACCTTAGTACTGCACATACACTTATAGTTGAAATCATGAGTCAATTGAAGTTAGACCACCATGGAAAACCTGGAAACATTAGACAGACGGTTTGTTCCAGTATGGGATTCTTCAGCAACGTGCATCTAGGATCCCACTCAAGAGATTCCAACTCAAGACCTTCGGTCTCGTGCGTGAACACATAACCTCTAGACAACTGAACCGACCGGCATCCAACGGTGTTAATATCTAACTTCAACTATAAAATTATTTAAAAAAATCTCCACAACCCCTCCCCATTCTGATACAAATTTTTTTAATCAATTTTTTCAATGTAATTTAATCATAGTGATTAGATCGAAAAATTTTTATGTATTTTTTCATGTTTAAGAGGTGTATATGTATACATAAGATACTACTAATATGGTTAAAAATAATAATAACAATTCAATATAGACACTTATTTGTCAAATGACTATTCAATCAAATTAGTTTACCACCACTGACAATTAAATTTAATTTATATTAAGATAAGTTTATTTGTTTGTTTGTTTATTTTTGTTCATTTCAATAAAATACCCACTCTGTTTTTTTTTTGATGCCCAAATCATTTTCTAATTATATTGTAAAATGTATTCAGATATACAGTGGATGGATCCATTCTGATGAAGAGACCTTGTCAATATTGACCTTTGTTGTTTTCCATTGGTGTTTTGTTTTGTTTTTTGAGCAGTCTATAGAATATCATCAACACCAACTGGCTACTTTTTTTAATATTGAGTGTTTATTTGTTGTATTTGAATGATTTACAAAGTTTAATCCAGTTTGTTTGTTTGTTTTTTCTTCGTTACTCTATCTTGTAAATAATTTTTTGTTGGGGGGTGGGAAGGGGGGAATGAAACAACCTTTCATTCATTCAATAAATGAACTAATAATAAACAAAACACACACACATATACACGCAAACATACACAATGAAAATTCATATTAACATACAAATTAAGAATAAACTATTGAAATGAAGTTAATTTTGTTTTTTTTTTAATAAGACCGGATGGCGCCAAATTTGTAATGTCCCATCTGTACACCTAATTCATTGAATATTACTAATACCTTTAATATTGTTTAGTGATCATTACCAATGAATAAAACCTTTTTTAGAATTAGAATACTATTGATGAAGTCATAAAAAAGAAGAAAATTTTTAAAGGTTGACAGGTAACAGGTCAAACTGAAATGATTTGTCAACTAGAATTTTAAAAAAAAAGGAAAGTAGACAATTAGAATGAAGGATAACTTTTACATATGTATATTGTCATTAATGAAGTCATTCATGGAGGAAGAAGAAGAAGAAGAAGAAGAAAGGAGACAAGTAAACAAATAAATTTATGCACGTGTTTTTCATTGTTTGTTTATATTGGTCATGCTTATTCTGTCAACTATAATCTCTTACATATACTTTGTTACTGATAGTGTATATGACTTGATCTGATATAATAGAAATTCCTCTTTTGAGTGGATAGGGGGGGTTGGGGTAGGGGTGGTATTTTAATATTCCAGTGTTGATTTCGTTCCAATTCATCTTCTTTTCTTCTTTTTCTCTTTAATATTCAATCTATGTAATTCCATTATTTATTTACATGTATTATGTACTACCAATAATACAACTACTATCATTGATGGATTCCTTTTTTTTTTCTCTCTCTCCTAATGAATAAGTATATTTCCATTTTGTTACTCACTTATTCCGCCTCCCCCTATCCACCTACCTACCTACTTACCTATACTCTTAGTTGTTGTTATTTTTAAAAGAAAATGAGATGGGTATTCATAAAGCACAAAAATAAGAATTTCATTTTGAATTAAGAGAGAATACTTTCATATATGGTTTGTTTGTTTGTGCTTCATCATAAAATATACTTTAAATAGACTTCTCAATGGATACATGCATGCAATGTTTAAGGTAATCATGAAAAACACTTGTCATCTTTTTTTTTTGGATATCATTTGTTCATCATTCTACATTGTAATATTCTTATTCTTCTTCTTTGACTCTTCTAGTTACTTTCATAAACAAAAACAGGAGTGAATAAGAATGACTATTATTATTACTATTATGCTCATGTTTATGTACCTATGGTCAATTCATTGAAAAGTCAAATCAAACCTATCAACTAGGTATTTTTAATCCCATACTATTATTATTATTATTGAGATGGTGGAGAAAATTTGTAGCTCAGGTGGGTGATTTTGATGTAGGTTTGTTCTCTGATCTGGATGGTTTGTTCGTGGAGTTTTCATCGTCCTTCTGAACGATATCATCAGCATAAACTTCGGGTAGAAGAATGATCAAAGCTCCACGACCA
>NC_031495.1:4905681-5124038 GCF_000237925.1 Schistosoma mansoni
CTTGGAAGTGGGAGTAAAGGAGCGGTCAGTGCTAGTGTTAGCAATGGGGAAACGTGTAGGAATAAAGGGCCGCAAGCCGAGCGTAGTACGGATCACACCGGCGCGTACTAGCGATTGTATCTCAACGGAACCGACTAGCCCTCCTCCGGAAGCTACACTGACTATACTTCACACTGGATGAGTGGTCCTCCGCGCATGGTCAGTTGCTAAATAAGGCCTTTTTCTGGATAGCGTCTCCGGTGACGTCTGACGAGAATTGAGACAGCCGGAACAAGATGTCTAGATTCTATAAACATTCAGCTTATACGGCTCTGTTGTGTAAGAGCACGACTAGCTCGAGCCAACGTATCGCCTGCGACCGGCGCCCAGAAGGAAGAGCCGTCTGAGTTCAGGGAAAATGTCAAGGGAAGTCGGTCCTTTTGCGTATTTTCTTTCGTATATGAGGAGGAGGGCCCAGCCTTATTAAATATATTATAGTCATCAGTCATATCAGATTACTCTTTTATAGTGTCGTTACATTGATATTATAACACTTAAAGAGTAAAAAAAACCCGACTTTTGCCGGCGCTGATGACGTGGATAGTTTTGAGGGTGGATTCTTAGGATTTTTATATTTACATTTGAATTGATGAATTTGATCGTGGAGTTCTCATCGTCCTTCTTATCGATATCATCAGCATAAACTTCGGGTAGAAGAATGATCAAAGCTCCACGACCAAACCGTCTAGGCCAGAGAACAAAACTTCATCAAAATCATCCACCTGAGCTACAAATCTTCTCCACCATCTCAGTATAGAGGATTTTCTCATTAAACTAACAAAAATGTTTCTTTCATATGTATGTGTATGTGTGAGGGTTCTAGTTGACTTTTAGTTTAGCCAATTTCTCGAAATAGGTTATTGAAGAGATTGATTTGAAAACGGTACAGTTGTGACAATGGATGCCTGAAGTATTTAACTTACCATAAATAATAATCGATATGTGATTTACTTATCTTCTGATCTTGATCATCTGGTTTTAATTTTTGGCCTTTGAGTTTGTAATTTAGTTACTAAACTCTGGGTACTGCATTTATGAGAGTTTGTACCGAGTTTTCTGAATAGGATGCCAATTAGAGACTGTTCAATTACAATCGTAAACATCAATGGGAAAATTCAAGCAAACAATACCAAATGAATTTAAACTTCACTCCATTGCACAAGCTAATAGCTATGAGGACTCAGTAGCTAAATGGCTAACGTGATGACAGTACTGAGTCAAAGTCCTGGAATGAACATCAACTCTGCGATTCAGGTAAATCCAGCTGAAGAGTCCTAAATAGAACGAAACGAGCATGCTACATTCCATTGCTAATCACTATCAATATTTTCTTAGAATGCTTGTGATTTAACGCGATATCTAGGCAATCCGTACAGGATCCACATATACTAATAACAGACTGATTAATTGTATTCCTAAACATCAATAAGAAGATTCAAATAAACAGTTCAGTGATATATTATAAAGTATAAACTAATATCATTGAAAGACCAATATTCACAGTATTCTTAGTTTTATGAAAAGAAATTTACACTTAAAATAGAAAAGGAAATGTGAAAAGATTTAATCGATTTACTTTTGCTTGAATCTGTTTAGTTCTTTATTTATCTCTCCCTTTATTACACCATGACTACATTTGGGGATTATTTAATGCTTATACCTTTCGAAAATTATAGTGTTAGTTATGAAAGAACCATATATAAAGTTGATTAACCACTGATTAGTTCTGATTTAATTTTATCGATTTAGTTACAAGATAAACGTTAGTCTGAGATATTCATGTTGTAACTTGATAGAATGCTTCTCATAGGGTACATCAGTTAACTAAAAAGTGAAGTCTGTTCGTTGACAAGTGATAACTAACATGAAACCAAAGTGTGAAGTTCCTTGATGAATACCTGAAACTCTCAAACACCTCAATATAAAAACTGTATATACTAACAAACTTAATATATCCCTCACTATAGACATAAAATCAAAGATTATAGATCTCAGATGAAATCATTATTTTCCTTTCTAACTTACTGTTTCCACTGTTCTACAGTACACTTACCACAGCCAGTTGATGATTATCATAACCTAATAGACATGTATACCATACCAGTTAATATAATAAGTTCGTAGTTCAATTGAGAGTAAAATATTAACATAGATGAATTCAGCAACAAGATTATATGAACCAGCTGTACTTCTCTTTCAATCACACGTTAATACATCTACACAAAATGTTTACACTACTTAGAAATACGTTGATATGATTTCCTTTTTTTCAAACATTACCATTGGAGAAATTTCAAGCTATTATGGTAGTATAAATTCACTTGGTATTGTTTGGTTGGAGTGGCTATCGGGACTCATTAGCTAACTGAATAACGCGATGGCATTTGAAGAAAACAGTACTGGGTTCGAGTCCCAGAGTGACACATCAACTCTGAAATGTAGGTACATCCAGCTGACGAGTCCCAAATAGGACGAAACGCGCGTCAAACTGGATTCCACTGCTAACCACTATCCATCCTTGCTTATCATGTTTTATGGTAGTAACCTTTCATTTATTACAAGATTTCTGTATGATTTTCTTCTTCTATCTACAAAATGAAAGAATGTTATACTTTCTAGAAAATTCCCTCTTATAAAAGAAGTTAACTATACATCAACTATTATCATCTAATATAAACTATAAATCTTCCCATATAGTAGATGTCATTTACATTATATCCGAGTTTCCTGTAGTCGGTAAAATTTATATTTAGTTTGAATAGTTATTGTTATGATGAATATATGTTACTACTAGTTACATATTTTAGTTGATAGTTGATTGTTATAGATTTTGTTTCTGTTATGGTTAAATAAGTGAATGAGTTTTTTCTTCTGAGGCACTAATAGATTTGTAAACAAGATATTAATCCATGATCCCGATCACGGGATTCCAACCTAGGATCTTCAGTCTCACACACGAACGCTTAACCCCCTAGATCACTGAGCTGATATCCAACGATGTTAATGTCTAACTTCAACCAATCCACGAAATTGAGCAACCGTTCACCATTGTCTTCAGTGATTTGATATCTCACAACTGATAGGTCGTGGGTTTGAATCTCGCGAGGTGGGATCGTGGATGCGCACTTCTGAGGAGCCCCATACTAGGACGAAATGGCCGTCCAATGCTTCCAGGTATTCCATGGTGGTCTAACTTCAAATGACTCATGATTTCAACTATTTAAAATTACTAAAATCCGCACAAAACCCCCCTTTCTAATAATGTATGATTTATTAATCAATTTTCTTATTATTTGGCGTTTAATGATAGACATAAGGTTATCAACCAAATATACACATATATATTCCTATAGTTTAATTAATATAATTAATTAGTTATTATATTACTTATAATTAAAATGAAAGTAATATTTGATTGTTTATTATTATATTGTCTTATATACATATAACAATGGTAACTAATAGTGATAACTAAACTTCAGTTGATCAGTCAGTTATTTAGAATTTAATATTAAAAAAGATTGTGTTGTCAGCTCAGTTTATCACATTCGCCTTTGTTTCAAATATGAGAATAGAAAATTTTGTTACGATGTAGATTAGTTAATCTAGACTAGGTAAGTTATGGTTAGTGGTAGAATTCATGATTCAGTATAAATCATTTGAATTTACCTGAATCATAGAGTCAATGTCTATTTCGATTTAAACAAAAACATGTTTTCCACTGTATTGTAAGTTTAAATATCTGTTGAAGTCTTAGGGTATGATGTTCATCGAATGATTAATTTGGTCTAGAATTATTCCGTTGTTGATAATCATAATTGAATTCAGATCAGTCTTTGTTGTCACATGTATGTCCTGTGAGGACTCCTTCAACATAGCCATCTTATCATAAACTATTTAGCAAAGACAGGTCGTGGCGATCTGTATACAGTAGCTAGGTGGACAAAAAGTTACGTGTTTAAATTGAAAGATATTGCATTCGAGTCCCAATATGAACATCAATACTAAGGTATAGATAAATCCAACGTCAACGAACATCAAGATCAGAATTTTCAATACAATACGAAAGCAATACGAAAGCCATCATCCAGAAGATACAAGTGTTTATTAACAGTTGTCTACGCAGAATACTTCGGATCCGTTGGCCACACACTATCAACAACATTCTACTGTGGGAGAGAACAAACCAGATTCCAGTGGAGGAAAAAATCAGGAAGAAGCACTGAAAGTGGATAGGACACACTTTGAGGAAAGTAGTCAACTGCGTAACAAGGCAAGTCCTCACATGGAATCCTGAAGGTTAAAGGAAAAGAGGAAAACCAAAGAACACATTACATCGAGAAATAGAGACAGACATGAGAAGAATGAACAAGAGTTGGACAGAATTAGAAAGGAATACCCAGTACAGATTGGGTTGGAGAATGCTGGTCGGCAGCCTATGCTCCATTGGGAGTAACAGGCGTAAGTAAGTATGTAAGTAACATATTTCAATGTATTTGGGAACTCTTTATCTGAATAAATCTATATCTTAGTTCTAATGCTTAAATTCGGATTCAAACTCAGTATTCTTAACTCCTACTTCTATTAATTTTAAATCAATGACAACCATATCAAAAAATAAAATTCAATAATCAATGTAATGGTGTTTTATTATTGTTTGTTCAATAACATACACACAAAAAAAAGTGTTGCTGTTTTGTTTATTTTTTTAATGTAACATATTTGCATCACAATATAACGTTTGTATAATATTGACTCTTTTCGCTGAGTATATTAATAATAATAATAATAATGGTAGTAACAGGGATCATGAATATGATCGATAAAGAAATGAAAAGAAAAATCATAATATTTTAAAAGAGGAAAAAAAAACCAGAAACTCAGTTCCCATTACTACCAAATACAAAGATAGTAACAAAGAAAGAGGGGGGAGGGAAGGGGGGAGGAGGGAAGAGAAAGAAAAAATTTTTTGTGTGAAACAATCTATACAAACACTGAAAAAAATTATACATTTAAATTAATCAAATATGTTTTGTATATATATAGAGATGATAGGGTTAAATATTATATACATGATGGAATAGAAGTAAATTTGGAATCCTTTATGTTGTAATGTGTAACGTATATATATATATTCCTTATTATCATTATTGTTTTTGTTTTTCTGAAAAATAAAAGTCACCTATTTATTAAGACTATATAAAGGAAAGTGGTTATATACTACTATTATGTCGAATTCAGTAGTATTCATTTGTAATAGGTTAGTATGATTAGTAGTTTACTTTCTACATAGACAACATCAAAATAAATTAGGTTTAGTTGAGGAAAAAAAACAAGAATTCTTCAACTTATACAAAATAAATGAAAAAAAATTATAATGATTTTTTTTTATGGAAATGAATAGATATACTACTAGACTATGTTCATCATCAGCATCATCATCACGATCACGATCATGATCACGATCAGTTGTGTTGATCGGAAATAGAAATATCAGAATTTCAACCCATTCAACTTGAATTCTTTCTTTGAAACAATTGATGGTATCATCGGTGTGTGTGTGTGAGTGTGAATGTGTTTCAGATTTATTGTTTTTCAAAATTTCGCCTAATTTTCATTTTCTTTTATTGTTGTTGTTGATTTCTAAATTTCCATAAATTTTATTTGGGATTCCGTTGGATTTTTAGAGGAAACAATGATTACACTTATAAATATTATCATTTGAATGGTTAGTTAGTTATGGTAGAGACACACCTCAATTAAATTGACTTGTGTTTGTGTTTGTATGTGTGTGTGTATAGATAAAGGATTGAAATACAAACTAATGGTCATTAAGTAATCTATTCTGTATATCCCTCCCTCTCTCGCTCGCTCTCTCCCTCTCTTCAATCTTCTCACTCTACATATATAGAGTTCTTTATTGAAAATAATAAGCAAAATATTAATTATACGTTGTTGTTGCTGATTTGTTTTTTTTAAATCCGCCCTGCTTCTATCAATTATTCCTTCCTTTTTTTTCTATCAAATATTTTCGTTTCTACTATCACATGATAAAAAGTCAATTGAATATAAAGTTAGTTTTGTTGCCATTCTGTAAAAAAGGAAAAAACAATTTAGTTATGTAACAGGAACATGGTCGCGATGACCGAGCGGTTAAGGTGTTAGACTCGAACAGGAACATACTACTTATTAAAGATCATATTCATATAGTTCATATTCATGGTGATCATATTGATGATGATAGTGAAAAAGAAGGAGGATATTGATAATCTTATTAAATAAGTTAAAATGTACAACTTTTCATTTGTCATTCATAGTTGGTATACAATTGGATATGGGAACATGTACAGATTATGAAAGGATAACTCTATCATTGATTACATAAATGTTTGTGAATGAATGGGTAAATTTCACAACCAACTAATCAAAGGAAATCTATCAAGGAAATACTCTTAGATCAGAATGATTTTGTTGTTGTTGATGTTTTATAGTATCCATCGTTTGATTCATATGATAATATAATCCATTTTCAATAGGTCCTCTTGAATTAGGCGATATGGAATCTAATGAATCAGTACACATTTTTAATTTATGACGATTTAATAAATCTATACCATGAACTGATCGCTCTGATGAAGTGGATGATGATGATATGATAGTTGAATGATTCATAGAATCAATTAAATTATTATGATTATTATTAATACTACGATTATTATTATCAATGGGATCAGATTCCATTTTATTCTTATGATTATAATAGGAATGTGTGATACTGCCACCACTACTACTACTACTGCTACTATTACTACTACAGTTACCACCGACTATGCCATTATTATTACATCCCAGTCGTGTAATTGGTTGACAATTATTATACAATGAAGTAGAATTAAAATTTATCGATCCATTTCCATCTAATTGATTTGGTGTAGATCTTAATTGTGCATGCCATTGTATTAATGCATCTGTCGGTGAACGATTCTGATTTTGATTCTGATGATGGTGGATGATATTTGATGGCTTCATATGTAATGATTCACATTTTGCATTATTACTAGTATTCTGATCATTATTCGATGATTGATTGTAAACTAAGTCAGAAATATAATTAGATTTCTGATATCTTGAATACTTCTCATTCATTTGATTATTCATTAAATTAGTTGTATGCTGTGTATAAGGATCATTTGTGAAATTCATTGAATTCATTGATTGAGATTGATGTTTTTGAATGTATTGTTGTTGTAAATGATCAATATGATGAGGGTGTATTGGTGTTGGATGAGGTGAATTAAGGGAGAAATGATTGGAATGTCTATTATCATTATTGTTATTATTAGTTAGACCTCCAAATGTTGCATGAAATGCTTTTGTCACATCAGTGAATTGTCCAGTTTCATCAGAACTGTCTACTTCAATTCTTGACATATCTTTATGTTTTATTTCATTCAAAGTATTATTATTATTAGTAGGAGTATTGTTACTATTAATGTTATTATCTGAGAAATAACTAGTTAAATATGGATTACACATTGAATTTGGTGAATTCGGTGTAATTGCTTGTGAACCACGTGTAGTACATGCAAAATGATTAGCAGCAACAGCTGCGGCTGCTGCTGCAGCACCAAATCGATGTAAAGGAGTTTTCATTAAATAATCTACTGGTAAATCAGATAATTCTGAATAGAAACCAAATTTATGCTTTTTTGTTTTTTGTGATACTTTACGATTACGTGTTTGAATTCCATCTTTTTTCATTGAAATAGGTCGTTGAATCTTGAATAGATATCAAAGGAAAAAAAGAAGAAAATGCAATTATAAAGATGTATTATTAGAATGAAGGTTCCAAAATGGAATTCATTCAATGTATGAAATTATATTTCCGTCGTGATCTCGAATTCTAGTTATCTATCTAGTTATACAGTCCTAACCAATACTACTAAAATGATCTACTTTCATAGGTATCTCTCCATTTATTTCTTAATATTGATGGAATCGTAAAATAGTTTATAGATTTTCAAGAGATATCATTACTTTTTGTCTGTCTATAGCTCTTCTAGAGTTACTGCTGGTTTCAAGTACGAGTACAGGGATGAAGTTTAAGCATGGGGTTGACAAACCCATCCCGTAGAAAAAAATCTTGCCAAAAAAAGATAACAACCAGATTAAGCACTTTACACTTAATTGTTAATTATTGTTAGAGATCTAATATCATAAGTCTTAAACATAACTGTAGAGATGGTTACATTAGTTACCTATGATTCATTAAAGGAATTATATCTACCAGAAGTAATCTAATCATGTCATGTAAATTATCCTTATAGTTATTTGTTAATTCTACCAAGTTTATTGTGTAGAATTTTCACAATTATTAAAAGCATTATTCACATTGAAATCAAGTAAACAAATTATATTTATATAGTTGAGATCATGAGTCAATTGAAGCTAGACCACCATGAAAAACCTGGAAGCAATGGACGGCCGTTTTGTCCCAGGAAGGGGCTCCTCAGCAGTGCGCATCTACGATCTAGCCTCGCGAGATTCCAAACCAGGACCTATTAGTCTCCCGTCAGAGCGCTTAACCACTAGACCACTGAACCGGCATCCGATGGTATTAATGTCTAACTTCAAGGGATATTTATAAATCACTTATTTATTTTTAAATGAATAAAAAAGAATCATCAATGTTAATTCATTTGTCACTTTTTATTTTTCTCTCTCTTTTTCTCATCTCTGCTTCACTTATCACAATATTTAAAAGGGGAATTTGTTTTCTCTGTAAAAACGAAAATAATAAACTATCTTTTTTCGATGAAAAACACAATAATAAACACTTTGGCATATGTTCCACTATTTAATAGTTCGAGAGTATTTTTTTTGTTTTTCATTAGAAAAAAATATTTAAAAAAAGTAAACATATATTTCCCCCTCTTTTATTTGCCCCTCCCCCCTCCCCCCTCTTTCTCACTGAATGAATAAAATTAATCAGAGGCAAATGAGATGGGTATATTATTAATTTTATTAATGTGTCAACAGATTGATATAAGTGAATATTAATCACATTTTCTCATCTTTCTATTCAAGTTGTATGTTTATTTTTGATGGTAATATTATTATTGGTATTGTTACTATCATTAATACTATGAATACTGATTCCCTTTTCTATGGTTGTCATGTTTTTTAAAGATATTTGGAGGGTTAATGACAAGATATGGCGCCAAAAATCCTAATTCCGTTAACTTAGATATGAATAGACTCACCACAAAAAAATAACAAGATATATATATTCATATAAGATGTAGTTACAAAGTTCCCCCTGTCTATATTTATGTAAACGGTGTATAAGTAGATAGATTTAGTCAGAGTAATAAGAATGAGTCAATAGATTCATTCTGATATTCCAATTCTATTGAAAAAAAAGATTGTTGTTTTTTTTGATGATTATTTTATATTCATTTTTATTCAAAAGAGAAAAAAAAAGTGGGGGAGGGACTGAAGGGGGAAAAATTAAATAATCCACTATCCTGACAACTTTAAAAAACATTGAACATATATCCTACTTATACGTATAGAAAGACATTGGTTTCCGGTTTTCTAAAGAAATGAAAAGAATTTATCGTGTTCAGATATTTCTTTATGATTACTTTATAAAACCGGTGTTTTATAAAAACGACAACAACAAAAAGAAGGAGAAGGAGAAGAAAGACTCAATATGAACTAACTCATGTCTATAATAACTCATTGATAAATGAACATTCATATTTTATTGTTCTGTCGTTTCTACACCAATCATTCTTTGTTCTCGTTCTGATTTCCTTGATCTTCTTCATTTTCTACTTTTCGATATTTCACTTTCTATTGATGATACATACTACTTATATCTATCGACATCAATAGCACACACCACAGTTTTTTTTATCATAAAATAACTTCATTTGGAAAAATTACTGAAAACCAAGATGGTTTTGGATAAACGTTTTAATCTAGGATTAGGGTTCTCAGTATTGCAATCGTGACAAAGTTGTGAATATGAGCTACTGAGAAATTACTCTTATAACAAGAAGAAATTAGCTAACCAATGTTGATGATTTTTAATAATTCTTTAACTAAAATCAGTCTATGTTTAATTTGATAGTTACTATTTACTGTATTTAGTTTGTAAGTTCATTGATCACTTATCAAATCTATTGTCTTCCTAACTAAATATAATTATCAGAAGGGGGTTTTGTGGAGATTTTAGTAATTTTATAGAATTGAAATCATGAGTCAATTGAAGCTAGACCACTATGGAAAACCTTGAAGCACTAGACGGCCGTTTCATGCTAGTATGGCATTCCTCAGCAGTGCGCATCCATGATCCTGCCCATGGGATTTATTAAAAAAATTTTCTTAAGAAATGAATTACTTTTCTAGAAAGATAGAGATGATTTCTGTGGAAGTTTTGGTAGGTAACAACAGTGATGATTAACTAGTTTTTGTATTAAATAACAAAGTGACCCTAACTTTTAAAAAAATGTAAGTCATTAATCTCTGACGAATAACTGGCTTCAAGATGGATTTCCTGGAGTTCTAGTAAGAGCTCGTGACCAGTAGAGCCCAATACGTGTTAGATGTGAGACAGTCATCCACCTCAGACAATGGATGAAGGGTTACTCAATATCATGAATCGATTGAAGTTACACATTAATACCGTTGGATACCGAGTCAGTGGTCTAAACTTTTAGCAGTTGCACACGAGACTGAAGGTCATGGGTTCTATTGGTACGTGCAGGATAGTGGATGCGCACTGCTGAAGAGTCCCATACTAGAACAAAACGGTCGTTCAGTGGTCCCAGGTTTTCAATGGTGGTCCAGTTTAGATTGACTCATGAATTCGACCATTAAAATTATGACGATTCCACAAAATCCCCATTCTGATTTAGATTTATTATCATTTGGAAGAGATCCCAAATTTCTGAAGTTGATCACTGATTAATTTGTGATTGTGTAGTAATGAAGAGTTTTGAACTATATGTGAAAGAGCTATTTAGTACTTTCTTGTCTTTTAATTATCATCAAAACATCTTCCACTTCTCAAAGAAAGATATTCTTTCAAATTGATCAGTCTTATTAAAATTTGAGTTAACTATGGTAAACTGTGCAAAGTTTGTTTTAAAAAATTCATTTTCAAATATTCATTTCTTTTGAACTTAATGAAACAGTTAAGCATAATCATTCTAGATTGATAAAATACTAAACTTGTGTATGCTATTCCAAAAACGGGTCTCATTTTAAATCAATTATGTAATCGATATTACCTTAGGTTACAAGCATCCTAAGCAAATATAGATGGTAACTGTCAGTGGAATCCAGGATACGCTTCTTGTCCTATTTAGGACTCGTCAGCTGGATAAACCTGCATTCTAGAGTTTATGTTCACTTTGGGACTCTGATCTAGTACCGTTCCTTTCAAATGTCATCACATTATCCACTTAACTACTGAGTCCTAATAGCCATGAGTCGGAAATAGAATGAAACGCGCGTCCTGGATTCCACTACTAGCCACTGTCTTCCTTTGCTGATACTATACATTCATACATATTGTTACTTATTTAAAATCATAGATATATAGATTACTTCTTAGAAAGCTCAAATGTAAAATTTGAAGACATTCACTCTGGATGTTCATATTCTACTTTCGTTTACCTTTCTTTTTGCAAGAACACCTAATGCCTATCATATTATTTATTAAAATTAATAACTACATACTTTCATGTACCTCTTTCTCTCCCTCTCTCTTTCTCTCACTACTTTTCTCACTTTCTTAAATTAATGATAATTATTAATTTATTTAGCATTAAAAAAATAATAACTAAGCCATATTGTTGTCTTCATAAGAGACTGATAAGGGTGGAGACGAGACTATATATACATACATACATACATCTGGTATTGGCGCCAAATAAACTCAAATCATTATTAAGTACTTGACACACCCCGATCATAATGCAAACATGTATAGATTACCATATTAATATTATTGTTTTATTCTATCGAACTCATTATTCATATCACTATAAAAGAATAGCAAACAGTATTGTTACTATTATCATTCGACAAGCTATTCATTAGTTCCTTTATTCACCTAATTTCTTTTTCCTTTTTTATTAAATATTCCAATAAGTTTGAGAACAATAGAGATTTATGATAGTTAGTATTAGAATAGTAGTAGTAGTAGTGGTAGTAAATCAGCCAAATAAGTCAGGCAAAATTCAGTCAATCAATCTTGTGAGTATTCTATCTCCCTCTCTCTCTCTCTCTCTCTCTTACTCTAAATATTTATGCATATCTCATATTCTATAAATAAAATTATTCCATTAAGTTGCCCCGCCCAACACAACTAAGAATCAATCTCATATAGGAATAGTAATGTTACTACTACTAATAGTAATGCATTAAATATACACATAGTTAACTCCTCAATTGAAATTATCACACCATTAACTTTTGTCATATATATGTATCCAATTATACATATAAGTATACCCCCCCCCAAAAAAAAGTATTCGTTATCACCCTTTACAATTTGAGCATTTCTTTTATACATTCATATATCCCATCATCCCATCACTTACTCACTAATTGTGCATATCTTTATCTATCTATCTAATCATCTATTTACTTATCATCTGTATAAGTCCGATTAAAACTATTGCTTTTCATTAATGAAACCTACTTAATGTGTGAAGTTAAAAAGCATTGGATACAATGAATTGTGTCTCCAATTTGGTCAGCGTATGCAAGGATTGTTTTATAAAATGGAAATAGCGTTAATCATAATAGTCATAATAACCAAAGGGGTTGAAAGCTAACTATATTTATAGTAACCAATCTTATCATGGTACTTTATAGAGAGACATTATTGTCAATTTTGAATTTATATTATCCCGCGCAACTGAAGTAAAGTTGTTGTTTAAATTCATTTAGTATTGTTTATTTGAATCTTCCCACTGATGTTTAGGACTGCAACTAGTCAGTCTCTTATTGGTATATGTGCATACTATGCGTATTGCCTCGATATAGCCTTATTTCACAAGCATTGTAAGCAAAGATAGCGACTACCCATCTTCGCTAACAAAGTTGTTGTTTGTTTTTTTCGATACATTCACATCTATTGAAACGTTGTTCAATGATAAATGTCGATAAATCTTTCTTTTTTCAAATCAGACATTAGAAATAGGTTATCCATATATTAAGCAGAAACAATAAATGATCAATTAATTTATTGAGTTAAGGGAGGCATTAATCAATTGTATTCCTTTTTTAGTGAGTGTTAGTCAAACTGTAGTGTGTACTATTGATGTCGATAGATATAAAAAGTATGTATCATGAATATAAAGTGAATTATCTAGATGCAGAAGGTGAAGAAGATCAAAGAAATAAGAACGAGAACAAAGAATGATTAGTGTGGAAACGATAGAACAATGAAGTATGAGACGATTGACTGATATTTGTTGAATGAAATATTCACTGTATAGTTCTCATATTTTACTAAGATGTTTTGTAATTTTGTGTTTTCAAATATATTCGATTGTTGCCCCACTGGTGTTCTTGTTCACTACGAAACTAAGAGTAAGCATAGCATCATCGCTTATATTGCCTCCATGTGCCTTGGTACGGCCGAGAGTGGGGAGAGTTCGCTCTCCCTCTTGAAATGTTCTCATATGGTCACGCGTATATATATATATATATATATATATATATATCCTACTCGCTAGTTATAAATTTTGGCTAGCAGAGGAATCCAGGACATACGTTTCATTTTATTTGGGACTTGAATCCAGGACATACGTTTCATTTTATTTGGGACTTGTCAGATGGATGAACTCACATCCTAGTGTGAATGTTTACACTCGGAATCGAACTAAGTACATCTTGCTTCGAACTTCAACTCATTACCTACTAAGTTTCTGAGTCTCGGTGACCACTAACTTACTCAACAGGTATGTTGTTTTAATCATTATTAGTGTGAGTTTGAATTATACCGCTATTGATATTCAGGATTAAATATAAATCGATTTATCGTATAGAATTTGTGATAGAACGTCTATACCACGGGAATTCCTGAAGAACCCACATACCTCAACAAAGACTGCCCAAAGAACAAGTCTGCTTTTTTTAACATTACAGTGACCTCGATTTGTTGACTTTAATAAAGTCATATAAATTACAAATAAACATAGACAACACAAATAGTATACTTACATTATGCAATTTGAAATAAAGTCCACATGCATTACAAACAGGTTCACCATTTGTATTTCGACGCCATAATGTAGTTGTTATTGTACGACAATTAGAACATATAGTACCAGTACGTCGGCTAGAGGATTGCTATAAAATAAAAAGTAAACAAGGCCAAGTAATTAAACTGCATTGTAACACTTTGTGTTAGTCAGTTAAACCAGAACAATGAAGTTCTGTCAAGCAGATTTTAAAGAGTTATCTGTCCCAATTGTAATTACATCTATCAATTCAACTCAACCACGCTTAAAATAGAAAACAAACCAATAAGTAGGTCTTGTAGACTACTGAATATAATATAATTTAAATACTGAAATTTATCATAACTGTTTTTCAGTGTGAGGTTGTGAAGATTGTTGAGTTTTTGATTGAGATCATGAATCGATGAATGTTAGACCACCAGTGAAAACCTGGAAGCACTGAATAGCGGTGACCAGTGGAGTTAATTCATGTCAAGTAAAGACACGTATGTACCTCAGACAATGGAAGATGGTCGTGCAATACCGGGGATTAGTTGAAGTTAGAAATTAACACTGTTGGATACCGGCTCAGTAGTCTAGGGGTTAGATATTCGCGCACGAGATCGACGGTCCTGAATTCTATTGATGTGTGTGAGATCGTGGATGAGCACTACTGAGGAGTCTCACACTAGGACGAGATAGCCGTCCAGTGCTTCCAGGTTCTCAATGGTAATCTAACATTGATCCATTCATGATATTAATCTAATCTTAGATAAAACAATATCCTCAAATAGACTAATTTCATAACCTTATTTTATTAAGTCAACAGGTTTTCAATGACAAATTTTACCCTCTTTTTATAATTTCCCATTCAAGATAAAATAACTCAATCATGGTAACAATTTGTCACAAAAAATAGACCTGTCAATAAATTCATATTAGTTACTAGGGTAATGATATCTGCCTCTTAATCAATATACTAAATTGCACAATCCTATGAACACCGTAAAATATTTAGGATTGATGCAAATATACATATATCCCATTTGACATTAATCCCATAGATCGAACTATTATTAGTATTATCATTACTATTTTAAGTAATAATAATAATACTATCAGTAGGTCTACGATATATGGTCTTCATTTTCCATGTTGATCATAACAACTGATCCAACAAGATAACAAATGGTCATATTCCTTTTCAAAAACAAGGAATTGATACTCTAGTATCTTCTTTATTGAAACTAGGCGTAATATTGATAAAGATGACATTGTGTATATGGATATATATTTGGACTGATGTCAAATATTTCATTGATGCGTAAATATGATGATGTAATTTGTTGTTCATTTTTGATCATCTTTTAGGGTAAATATAATTTATTGACTTTTAGTAACTAATATGGTATAAAGTGAAATTAAGCAGAAAATTTTCATAGTTGAAAGCATGAGTCAATTGAAGCTAAACCACTATGGAAAACCTGGAAGCATTGGATGGCCGTTTCCTCCTATTGTGGAAAATATCATGAACCTTTATTTAAATGAAATGGGTTGTTTGTTTCTTCTTGATAGAAAAGGGTTTGATATCAAAGTATATGGCATAAGATGAATGAATACTGTTTAGAATTGATTTCTGCTTGCTACAGTTCATATATTCTGGAGTAATGGAACGTAACAATCTAGTAAATTTTAAACCACTTTTTTTAATTATGAACGCTGAGAAAAGTATCTAGCTACATAATATTGAAGATGATAAAATAAGGATTAGGACTTGTGAAAGTGCTAAACCTACTACTGAAGTGTGGGTTACTTATATCCACATATGTAGTATATAGTGATGGTCAGGCATAGAATGTATTTCAGCAGAAGATCGATAAGGAAACAACGGGAACGGAATGCGGTTGGTATGAAAATGCATGAGCAATAATAATCGGAGACGATGGACTGAAATTTTCAAAAGGAACAGTGAAGATTGAAACAACTAATTGATAATTTTCAGCTTAACTGTTTACTGTATGATTGTCAGATTATAATGAGATATACATTAGATTGTCCCCACTCGTCTTCTTGTTCACTATACTACTACTACTATTACTAATAGTAATAATAGTAACAATAATAATAATGCCACACAGTGAGGTATTGAAACATACTAAGTATTTCATATATACAATTAACTGAGATCCTGTTAGAGTTTACAGTTTGTAGGCAACCTATGATCAAATAATCCTATTAAGAATGTAGGGTATTTATAGTCACTACCACTTATAAGTCCAGTTTTTATTACTAATTGAAACTAGGAAAAGAACACTGATTAACTAGTACACCATAGTTTTATACTTTTCATCAAAATCTGTACACAACTCAATCAGTTATTTGGAACCTTCAAAAATCTCGTAAAACCATTCCAATGTCTTAAAATCAGAGTTTATTGAGTTTTATTTTATAATTTTAATCAGTCATTATTTTCGGTGATCTGTATCAAACTTTTAACATAATTAAACTCTATCTGGCACTGCTCCTTAAGTGCTCTCGCGCGAAACTTATAGATCCTTGGTTGGAATCTCGCTAGGCGGGATCGTGGATGTGCGCTATTGAGGAGTACCATAATAGGATGAAACGGCTGTCCAGTGCTTCCAGGTTTTCCATGGTTGTCTATCTTTAATTGACTCATCATCTCAACTATATATAAAAAATCACTAAAATCTCCACAACCCCCCCCTTTTGACCTATTATCCAAGTTTAGAAAGAATATTAATCAATATGTTGTTATGTGAATGTTAAATGGGTTACTTTTTCTAAAAGAAAACAATCAACTCTCATTTCCAACCATGACTTAATCAATCATACTTTACAGATTATTTCTTCTTCTTCTTCTTCTTTAAGGCTTATCATAATAATAATAATCCAACAAAAATGTATTCCATCAAATGTTACTACTCTTTCTATTCCATATGGGATAATATTCTTCAAGTGAAGTAACGGTAGTAACCATTATTATTATTATTATTATTATTATTATTATTATTATTACTATCATCGCTGTTACTATCACTATTATTACTATCATTATTAACTTAATCTGCTATAATTATGATAGTGCTTTATATAGTTTTCTTTCTTATTATTATATCCTATAGACTAATAGATGAACAATGTTACTGTTTGCTACTCAGTTTAATACAAAATAGATGACCATTAAAGTAATAAAAGGAGAAGAAGAAGAAGAAGAAGAAGAAGAAGGAGGAGGAGGAGGAGAAGGAGAAGAAGAAGAAGAAGGAGAAGAAGGAGAAGAAGAAGAAGAAGAAGAAAGAAAATGTTAATCAACGATTAGAATGAACATTGAATACATCAATGAATTATGTCATTATCTAAATTGATTTATTTAATTTTAATAGTAGAACATATGGAACATGTTGTAATATGAATAATAATGGGAAAAAAAAACAAAGGTGTTTATCATTGAAGGGGTTCTATGAAGAATGTTAAATCGTATAGTTTGAATTAAAGACTGATCATTGTTAGACAATCATTGAAAACCAAAAGGAACTGAATATGTAGAGGTTTTTTCTCTCACTACTCTGTAGATATGCATATCTATGAATTCATTATGGAATGAACCCAAAATCTTCAATTGAGCAGATATTCAAAGATCTGTAGTTTGAAGGTCCAGTTTTTGATATTCATTACAGTGACATGCTAATGAGGAGTTTTATTCTAAGACTAGTTGACTATTCATTGTTTTTTTTGTCTTTCAATAGTTATCTAATTAAGATTAGCCAATGACATAAATTATAAGCTGTAATTAAGTGTATATATACATCGAAATGATTGCGTAATATTATTGTGTATATAAATAAATTTTATCATCAAGATTAATCGCAACGAATGTCTGGCGCTTTAACCAGGTTGTTGAATACAGGAAGTCCACCTAAGGGAGTTGGAAAACCCGGATTACAAACCAATGGTGCATATGGGCTGGCTCCAGTATCCTAAGGGAACAAATCGCGTATGAATCAATCGTTGGTCACCGGCTGCCATAGGACTACATCTCCACGATGCTATACTGCCTTGTGGATCATACCTTTAGGTCAAAGGCTTCAGGTGTGGCTCCGTAAGGAAACCACCTGTTTCGGTTTGGGCATATAGGCAGTATCGTAGCCCTCACACAAATCAAATGAGATTTGTGTAGCGCATATATATCTGATATCCCCTTGTACCTTGTTTTTTGTAACATTCCTCCATTAATTTCAATTTTATATTTTACCAATTATTATTTAAACAAATGAATGTATAACTGATTGAAGTGATACGTCACCTAATCAGTAATGATTTCTTAAGAATATTGTAATATATAATAATATATTGTTAATTTTCTATGATTTATATTAGTTATGATGCCTAAATGGTGATATATCGATCAATCGTTATATAGGGATATGAATTTCAGTAAAGTTTTGCTATATTGTTTGAAGTAACTGAAAATACAATAGTGCTTCCAGGTTTTTCACGGTGATCTCCACAAAACCCCTTCTAATAGCAATGAGACAAACTAAATACTTTTAAGATGGATTAGATGGGATATATCTAGCAGTGGAATCCAATGTATGTGTTTCATCTCATTTTTGTGGGTTAGTTAGCTTAAAGTAGCTACATCTCAGAATTTTATCTTAACTTTCAAATGTATTATGAGTGAACTTTTACCGGTAAATAATAAACATTGTTAATTTCAATATTATGATGCCTATTGTTATACAGTCACGTATACACCATTACAGAAATGAATTCAAAGGTTAGTTATACATTACCAAAGCCTATTTATTGTTAATAACTGCAATGTTAGGCATTGTAAATATACTTTTCCGATTGTTTTTTAAACATTTTTAGAGATTCATAAGCTGAATTGGATAATGCTGTAATAAGAATTAAAGATATGTGTTTCATACTGTTATAGTTCATCTAATGGATGCATCCATTAGCTACCAGCCAACTCTGTTTGTTAAAACTATTTGTGATTGAATGGTAATACTTGAGCTATTTTCATAGAATGCACATAGTTGAAGTTGTTAACATTAACAATCAGGTAATTCAACCAACCCTTTAAAAAAAATTATCTTTCAGACAATTTTCAATCATCGAGTTTATGAGTCAGTTAAAGCTAGAACATCATGAAAAACCCAGAAGCACTGAACAGCCGTTTCGTCCTAGTATGGGACTTTTCAGCAATGCACACCCACTATCTCGCTCGCTTACTGCTGAGGAGTCCCATACTAGAACGAAACGACCATTCAATACTTCCAAGTTTTCCATGGTGGTCTAACTTTAATTGACTCATCAACTCAATTATTTAATTACTACAGTCTCTACGAAACCCCTTTCTGATAATTTTCAATAAGACTGAATATTATTTAATAATAACGATATTGATCAACATATAAAGATACCTCGGGGGATTCGAACCCAGGACCTACCAGTCTCGCGCCAGAGCACTTAACTGATAGACCACTGATATTATTTATTTTTAGAAAAGAGAAACTGAAAGGTTTAGAAAAATCACAAAAAAACATAGCTTACCAATCTTCGTTTAGGTTTAATTAATGGACGATTTTGACCATTCATTTTTTGATATAAACCACATGCATTACATAAATAATTTCCTTGACCATCTCGTCTCCATAATGGTGTGCTAGTTGCTCCACAATTAACACATTCTCTTCCTTCTGTTAATGAAACAAACAAAAAAATTATGATCATTCTCTTTTTGTCAATATAATTGCACTGATTAACGACTGTTTCGTCCCAGTACGGGGCTTCTCAGCAGTGAGGATTCACGATCCCACATATGGAACTCGAACCCAGGACAGTTACCCACTAGAGACAATACATATATCATTTACGAAAGAGAGAACATGGTGAAAAATTTGTAAATCATTCATTCTGGTCTATCAAATAAGATACTGGATGAAATCATCGAGTATATTGATGGAAAAGTTAATAACAGTTGCTATGTAAAGTTTTTGGGAAACAAAGATATTGGGGATGAATATTGATAACTTTAATTGTGTATAGAAGATGTTTACATTAACCATGAAGGGAATATCAAGAAATATGGTAACTTGGAAGACCAGATTATTGTTAAGTCTAATGTTCAGCGTCAATCAAATGATCAATTATGAAACACTTAGTTATTTTTCTTCCTAACCATGAACAACAGTTTCAGAAATTCGATGATGGATCATTTAATTTTGTATATCATGTAACTATCTTTGAAGAACTATTTAGATTGTACCAATCTTAATTTGAAGGTGACAATACTACAGTTCTGTTTTTAGTCAACCAGGTATATTTGGATTATTGCTATCAGTGGAATCCAGTTAAGGAAAATACAAAACTCTATAGATGACTTCAACTTTGTCGAATATATCCATAGATATATGAACCTAAGAGCCTAATAAATAACACGTTGATGCTCATCGTAATAAATATTGGTCTTGAGTCCCATTGTGAACATCCAGTCGTAAAACGTTTGCATCCAGTTAGTAAGTATCAAACAGTACAAAGTATCTATCCTTAAATCTAATAGGATCCATTTATTTACGCACTAATAAAAAATGATCTAATTATCAAGTCTCGCATGTAGAATCGTCGATGCACATTACTGAGGAATCCCAAACTAAGACGAAATGTCTATTCAATGCTTCCAGCTTTTCAATAGTGATCTAGCCTAAATCAACCTATACAACTCATGTTACATAATGAGAAGGAAAGAAAGAAAGAAGAGGGAAGTGACAAATGTTCCTTCTTTTTAAAAAAAGTTACTAACCTGTCATTGTTAGTTTCCTATTTTTCATTGTTTTATTTATATTCTGTGTATTATTCAATGAATTGGTATTATTGATAAGAGGGAATAATCCTAAATTTTGATTCATCATATTATATTGTGATTGATGTAGGACATTGTCATTACCATTATCATTATGATGATGATGATTAGTATGTACACCATATTGTTCCATATGTGTATTTAACATGGAATGTTCATTATCAATATATTGTGATGGTTGATGTTGATTTTGATGTTGATGTATTGATTGTTCATGACGATGATTATGATGTTGATGTTCTAATTGATGATTTGTTACATTTACACTTGCTACAGCTGCTTGTGCAACAACGGCAGCAGCTGCCATAGCTGCTGCTGAATGATATGCTACACTTAAATCACCAATCATTTGATCATCTTCAAATCCTCTTTGTCTTTGATGTTGTTGTTGTTGTTGAGGAGGAGGAGGAGGGAGATTTGAATTATGATGCATTGCTTTACATGTATCTAAATCATTCTGTATTAATGAATCATTATTTATTCTTCTTGATTGAGATTGTTGTTGTTGTTGCATAGGACTATTGAACTTCGAACTAACATTCATTTCATTTAATTCATTATTACTATTAGTGTTTACATCAAATTTCATTTCATCCGAAGATATTTTATTAAAATTGTCTACTTCACTACGATTTAACATAGAACTTGAATTCAAATCTAAATTAGTTTGTAATATAGAAGGTAATGGTGATGAAGATGCACGACAGTCTGATTCTTGTCTACTATTATTATTATTGTAGGTGGAATAGTTTGTAGACTCTATATTCATATTTTGATGATGATTATTATTAAATATTAAACATTTTCTAAAAGCTATCTCATTTGAACAAGTTGAATAGAATGATGCTAAATGTTGAGGTAAAATATTAGTTGGATACTGTGATGATATTGATGTATTCCATGTATCTGTAGTAATAGTCGTCGTAGTAGTAGTAGTCGTTGTAGTAGTAGCAGTAATAATAGAAGTAGAATTCATAATAATACCATGATCATTATGATTACTAGTACTGATCATTGTTTTATATGCTACTTGTTCTTCTTCATCTTCTTCATCAACATCATCATCACCATCTCCTTCATCATTCATTGAATTCATTATATTCTCTGAATAATTATGTTTTAATGAATAATTTATAGATAAACTATTATAATGATTATCATTATATTCATTTGATAATAATTGATTTGTATAATCATTCACTTTTGTAGGTAACATATTAAATGGATAACTTAATTGTTGCTGTTGTTCTTCTTGTTGTTGCCGTTGCTCCTGTTGTTGTGATGGTGGTTGTTTTGTATTAGATAATTTTGCCTTAGATACAAGATTGGTTTTCATAAATTGTGATTGATTTTTTTCATTTTCTAATGATGTTGTTACTTTATTATATATCATATCTTCCATAGATTCATTTATATATATTGAAGGGGGTGGTGTTTTTTCTGTTGCTGCTGTTGCTATGCTATTATTATTATTATTAATTATTGATTTATTTTCTATAAAATTCATAGAATTTAATTTAGTTTTTTTATGACGTTTTCTATGATCATTTGACCAATTCTCATAATTGATCATATTGGTAATATCTGATTTCATTGTATTACATAATGATGAAGAGGAAGGGGATTTATTTAAGGAGAGTGAACTTTCTGATTTTATAATTGGATCAAATGTAGATGATTTATTAGTGGTATCCATATGAGATTTCTCATTTGATAAATGTAAATCTGTATTATTACTATTAACAGTACAATCAGGAGTACTACTACTACTACTAGTAGTATTAGTAGTAGTAGTAATGGTGGTAACAATGTTCTCATTACATTGATTTGATAAATCTTCATTTAAATAACTTGGTTGAATACGATTTTCTTGTGATCGATAAGTTTGATTAAGACCACAGGTATAATTAGGTCGTGAGAGAAAATTTGAAGAGCTAGTAAGTATTGCTGATGAAGTATTATTATTATTTACTGAGTTTTGATTAGACAATGAAGAATTATGATTATTATTAATATACGATAAATTATCACAATTCAATGCAGATCCAATGTTTTGTAATGCTTCAGTATTAGACCATATTAAATCGGTTGATGATCGTCCACAATTCACTGGATTCAATGGAAATGCTGTCATTGGAAACATTCTACAATGTTAATACAAGAAAAAGTCATTAGGATTTTATATATTAATTATTTAAAAATAGAACGAATTGCTTATTTTAATTTCAGAACGGGTTTTGTGAAGATTTCAGTATTTTTCATAGTTGAAATCATGAGTGAATTGAAGTTAGACTACCATGGAAAATCTGGAAGCACTAGACGGCCTTTTCGTCCTATTGTTGGACTTCTCAGCAGTGTGCATCCACGATCCCGCTTCGCAAGATTCGAACCCAGGACCTATCAGTTGTGAGATATCAACTCATTGAAGACAATTGGTGAATGGTTGCTCAACTTCCTGGATTGGTTGAAGTTAGATATTAACACCGTTGGATGCCGGCTTAGTGGTCTAGTGGTTAAGTGCTCTGGCGCGAGACTGGTAGGTCCTAGATTCGAATCTCGCGAAGCGAGATCGTGGATGCGCACTGCTGAGGAGTCCAACAATAGGACGAAACGACTGTCTAGTGCTTCCAGGTTTTCCATGGTGGTCTAGCTTTAATTGACTCATGATTTCAACTATATAAAAATACACTATCTAGTTATCTATGAAGCTTTCACACTTTCTATTCGTCACAGTCGCGTATATGTACTAAATGAATCCGAGATGATGATCTACTATAAAACAATAAAGCACTGGATAACTTTTTTTAGATACAGGTTGTTCAGAAGTCCCTACCACAAAATTTGGTCAATGGGATCGAACTCATTAACTTTAAATCTCATAGCTTTATCTGATTCAAATTTATACTGACAAGGAATCTCCAATAAAAATCGATAAGCTCTCCAAAGCTTCCCTAGTTCACCAATTGAGATTGGTTCCTGATATTTTAATCATTTAGTTAATTTTAAAAGTGGATAAAGTTAATTCTTCCCTTTAAACATTAATGATGACATCACTTTTGTTCACTCCTTTTATGGCTACTATTTCATCGACAATGATTATGATAATTACACTTATATATATACATATAGTTAACACTTTAAATTACGTCATAATCACTGTGCATATGAATATATATTCATTCTATACAAGTAAATTATAGTCTTTAAAACTGTTACTAATATATTAAAATGATTTAACTTGTTCATAGCATAATTATTCACTATACCCCTTTACCAACCAGAAAAAAACTTTTGATTACTCCCTATCTAGATTAATCAGGACATTTATTCATTACATAACTAGTGATTACAAGGTATCCAAAAATAATAATAATTACTACTTAAAAGAAGTTCTTCATTTTGAATAAGGGAGAGGGGGAGAGGGAATACAAAAAAAAACAGAAGACATGAAAACTGATTTTCCTGGTATTTTTTGTTTTACCGAGTTGATCAATAGAATGTTCTGGTTTTCATATTTATACAAAAAAAATTTAAAACTGATTATAGCCTGTTATAAAATTTTAAGAAATCCAACTCTAGTTTCATACGGAACCTAGCAAAAAATATCTTTTACATGTCAAAAGAGTGATCAAAAGCATGGAAAGTCTAAGATGTCCAACATACAGGTTTCATGAGATATACGTGTGTATATACATATACCAATCAACAGAATCATTCAAATAACAAAATGAATGATACACAGAACGAATCTCGCGAGGTGGGATCGTGGATGCGCACTGCTGAGGAGTCTCACAATAGGACGAAACGGGCGTCCAGTGCTTCTAGGTTTTCCATAGTGGTCTAACTTCCATTGACTCATGATTTCAACTATATATACAGAACTATAAACTTGTCATCATTGAATATTTATTCAGTGGGTTTTTTGTGGAGTCTTTAAAAATCAAACTTCTTATTCTTCGTTATATATCTTCAGTGTATTCTAGTTAATGTTTCTTCCAAATAAAACGGGTTATATGACTTTTAATACTTTTCATAATAGTCCAATTGACTGTCTAAGTTTTTAATTCATAATATTAACTAGAAAATTTAACAAACTCTACGAACCTCTGAATTATTATTTAAACATATAAATATTGGTACAAAGGGGTACCAGATATATATGTGCCACACAAATCTCATTTCATTTGTGTGAGGGCTATGATACTGCCCAGGTGCCCAAACTGAAGCAGGTGGCTTTCTTAGGGAGCCACACCTGGAGCTCTCGACATAAAGGTCTGATCCACAAGGCAGTGGAGCATCGTGAGAAGATGCAGTCACATGGTAGCCGGTGACCAACGATTGATTCATACGCCATTTGTTCACTCAGGATACTGGAGTCCATGTGCACCATTGGTTTGGAATCAGGGTTTTCCAACTCCCCTATGTGTATCCTCCGTATCCACCACTTCAGTTAAAGCGCCGAACATTCACTTTTCATCCTCTCAATTTCGTAAACGACACCCCCACCACGAGAAGGTAGTGAGTAGGACTTCCCTGGTAGAGGCTATTTACGCGTGGCCATATGAGAGCATTTCGAGAGGGAGAGCGGACTCTCCTCCCCCTCGACCGTACCAGGGCTTTTGAGGGCAAGTATACTGAATAGATGAAATGAATACTGGATCGTATGATGTATGCTACTTATGTCCGTCAACATATGTAGTATGTTATACCAATTAGAAGTAGAATGCCTGGTAGAGCAAGGTTAAATTGGTCGAATTGAAGAAAATAGAAAGGAATTTTGAAGTAGATGAATCATACCGAATATGAAAAGACAATTGGTGAAAGATTTGCAAATAAAGTATTTAATGTATGATTCTTGTTCATTGAAATATAGTTCCTACATCATTCAGAAGATTGTAACCATCTTCAAGAAGTTATTCACTTTGAAATTACATCTATTACAAACATCTTAAAAAAAGTAAATTCATTTAGTATTGTTTGTTTGAATCTTCCCATCGATATGTTAAGATTGCAACTGGTCAGTCTCTAATTGGTATATGTGCACAGAGTGAACATCAACTCTGAGATTCAGGTACATCCAGCTGACGAGTCCCGAATAGGACGAAACGCGCGTCAAACTGGATTCCACTGCTAGCCACTATCCATCTTTGCTTACCATCTTAAAAATAGTCCATGAATAATAATCTTCAACTGATTAACACCCTTACTAGTGTTTAATTAACCCTGAGAAAAATTACTCCTGCTATAAATTATCCATTAGTGATAAGAAGAGAAAATATTTCATCTACAATTATTCACAATGTTGAAATTTTGTTTTTAACTAAACCAAATAAAAAGTTGTAATTAGTTGTAGAAAGCAGAGATATATATATACCTACATTATATACATAAAACAAGTGACAGAACGAAAGTGAGGGGGGGTAGACAGAGAGTGAGGCAGGGGGGGAGAGTGATACCCAGAGTAGGGGGAATATCAACAATGAAAAATAAATTTTTCAATGTTCCATATTTCTTCCCTTTTTTAAAAAAAAAATAAAACTGCCTGTCATTCTGTTATCATTAAATCAAATCAAGATCGAAAATTGAACGGAAGGAACTAAATATATGTGATTATGTATGTATCTTTACATAACATAACATATTTGACACAAATTTTCGTGTCAACTCAAATATGATCAGTCATGTAATGGTAACTCTATGTGTAACTGTTCAATTAAAGGTGTATTTCTGTGCACATATGTATCAATGTATGTATGTGTGTTAATAAATGGCAAGTAAATGAATGTGGTCATATTAATTTATTCATTTATATAGTTGAAAGCGTAAGTCAATTGAAGCTAGACATCTAGGGAAAACCTGGAAGCACTGTATGGCCGTCTCGTCCTATTGTGGGACTCCTCAACAGTGCGCATCTACGATCCTGCCTCGCGAGGTTCGAACTCAGGACCTACCAGTCTCGCGATAGAGCACTTAACGAACAGACCCCTGAGCCTACCGGCATCTGATGGTGTTTATGTCTAACTCCAACCAATTCACGAAGTTGATCAACCATTCACCAATTGTCTTCAGTGAGTTCCTACCTCACAACAGACGTGGTTTGAACTCCACTGGTAACTGCTTCTCATTAAAACTCCTGAATATACCTCTCGAATTCAGTCACTCGTGAGCATATGCTTATTATTATAAGTTTTTTTTCTGGAGATTTAGTATTTTCATAGTTGAAAGCGTGAGTCAATTGAAGTCAACTATTCATTTATGCTACAATTAATTTATATCACAATGAACAATGCTATAGACATTATTTTCTCTCATTTCAATGATAAACATATATTTTGTTAAAAAAATATTTCCACTTTGTTTGTTGAACACGATCAAATATTTGTATGATGGAGAAGATTTGTAGCTCAGGTAGATGATTTTGATGGAGTTTTGTTCTCTGAGCTGGATGGTTTAGTCGTGGAGCTTTCATCGAGGTGTACAGGACAAGCGGTGAACTACATGTGGAGAAATTCAAACACTTCACTTCTACCTAAAGTTTGTGCTGATGATGTCGTTTAGAAGGACGATGTAAGCTCCATGACTAAACCATCTGGCTCAGAGAACAAAACTTCATCAAATATTTGTGTATATCTATCCGAAGGCGGTCTGCTTGGATATCTGAGTTACCTGTTCCTATCATCTAGATATTTCAACAAGTTATGTATTTCGTTGTTTGTTTTAACACATCATTATGTTTATTAATAGCGTGACCTATTCAGAAGTGCTTATGAAAAGTTTACGATCTATAACTGTACAAGTTACAAAAATATACAACCGGAGACATCGTGATGGCTGGCCACATTAATCGAAAAGAATGAATATTATTCAGATGCCGACTTCTGAAATGCTAATATCTAACTGACGATCACTCAATATTTATTGTCAAGATCAAACAAGAAGTAAGGAACGGAAACTTGTTGAAATACTTTGTGCTGAAAACTCTATATTGTGCCAAAAATATGATATTGAATGGAGTTAATAATAATAATAAAAGCGCATCCAGCTGACGAGTCCCAAATAGGACGAAACGCGCATCAAGCTGGATTCCACTGCTAGCCACTATCCATCTTTGCTAATAATCAACTTACTTGTACTTGTAGCTATTTCTAACAACTGAACAAAAAGAAAGTAAACTAATCTTTCTACAAACTATTGACAAAAATATGTTTCAGAAGTGGTTTTTTGGAGATTTCAGTATTTTTCATAGTTGAAATCATGAGTCAATTGAAGCTAGACCACCATGAAAAACCTTGAGGCACTGGACGGCCGTTTCGTCCTATTATGACCAGTGGATTTAAACCAAGTCTGTTGATGAGATATCAACTCACTGAAGACAATGGTGGATGTGCCGCTCAATTTCGTGGATCGGTTGAAGTTAGACATGAACACCATTGGATGAAAGCTCAGTGGTCTAAAGGTTAAGCGCTCGTGCACAAGACTGATAGGTCCTGGATTTGAATCTCGCGAGTGCGGGATTATGGATGCGCACTGCTGAGGAGTCCCACAACAGGACGAAATGGCCGTCCAGTGTTTCCAGGTTCTTCATGGTAATCTAGCTTTAATTGACTCATGATTTCAATTATGTATATTGTACTTGTTAATATATTTCATTTCATTTCTCCACCCGTTTCATAATTCACTTAATTAAATCCTATTGGTTAGTTTATTAAGAACAGAATGTATTTTTTTCTAAAAAAATGCGGGTTTTGTTTTGTTTTATTGTTTAGAACCATGACATCTGGTTTCTCTTCTCTTTTAGTCTATCCTTAATTCTTTCTATTTCTCTTTACCGATTATTGTTATTTCAATGAAAACATAATTATGTTCTATATATAGGTATATACATAAAGATGATATAGAAAAGGGAATATTAGAAGTAGGAGGGAGTAAATAACAGATAATCTGTAATAGTGAAATAGATCTTTATCATTATAATTCATTACATTCTTGTATAATTTTGTTATTTTGAATGGTTCATGTTTTGTTTCCTCTCCTCTTCTTGTTCTTCTTGTTCTTCTTTCATTCTATTAGTCTCAATAGATCGACATTATATTCAACGACAGAAGTGAATGTTTGTGTATATGTATGTATGTATGTATGCATATGTGTGAGTGTGTGTTCACAGGTCAAATATACTGATCATGATGATTTCATCACGATCTAGAATAATATACAACTAAATTTTAATTTCAACATATTTAAGTATCCAGGTTTTCCATGGAGGCCTACCTTCAATTGACTCATGAGTTCTACTAGGCAAAGAGTGAAATCTCCACAAAACCCCCTTCTGATAAAACATACATTTGTAATAAGCTTCAATATACTTGATAATTATGTTTTTAAGTATACATTGTTAAACATATTGTGAATCAGTATACCATGATACACACATCTACACCTATGCATCGGAAAATGATTGTTTGATTATCAGATGGGGGGGGGTTTGTGGAGATTTTTAGTAATTTTATATATAGTTGAAATCATGAGTCAATTGAAGCTAGGCCACCATGGAAAACCTGAAAGCACTGGATGGCCGTTTCATTCTTATTGTTTTATTCTATACTGATCTAATCTTACTTCTTTTTTTTCCTGAACCCAGTTCACTTCATTGTTACTTTGGTTTATTTCACTGTATTGTACTCTTTTAATAACATCTTCAAACCCCAATCTTTAACATTAATGCTTATACTCTTACTACTTCTACCACAATGGGATTTGAATCGACAACTTTATCTCTGTGCTAATGTGTTATGGCAACTCGAACTGATGTACGTATGTACGAAGTTCTACGTTGTGACTGACTGACTGACTGAATTTGGTTTATTTAACTTCTTTAGTTTATAGAAATCTACTTTGGCCAATTATAGATCCAAATGAAATTCTTACATAATTTCTAATATTCATTCAGATCTCTATTGATATGAATCTGTATCATGCTTAATAATGAAATACAACTTACACTCATTATTACTATTATTATCATTAATGGTTCTCATTAATTCTAACCTACTTGGAGAATAGACAATTTTGTTGGATAGTAACATAAATTTTTAAATCTTTCAATACACAAAGGGAATTCATTCATAATGATAATGATAATAATAATTTATTCGACAGATGAAAATTCTCTAGAGATTATAACTATAGTCAAATAGGTTCAAGTTGTATTTAAGATCAGAAAATATGATATGAAATAATGATAATAGGGCTGCGACTATCAACTATTGAATGATGATCAGAAAGGGGGGTTTGTGGAGATTTTAATAATTTTATACATAGTTGAGATCATGAGTCAATTGAAGCTAGACTACCATAGAAAACCTGGAAGCACTGGACGACCGTTTCGTCCTATTGTGGGACTCCTCAATAGCGCATATCCACGATCCCGCCTCGCGAGATTCGAACTCAGGACCTATCAGTCTCGCGTAATTATACTTTAACTAATTCACTTGTATTGTTGATAAACCTGATACAGTATTAACTAGCATAAATTTGTACATGACTGATGCATTAGATTGATTGTCTGTTCGTTTTCCTATTCCAGCGTTTTATACAACAATAAAAAAACACTTATACTTGTCAAGGTGTATATATTTCATCTTGGCATCAATGATGAATGGATCCAATTAAACTAGATCATACAATACAAATATAGTAATCATATTAACATATTATGCAACATCAATACTTAATATTCCCTGTTCATTTTACAATTTCTATCATTTAATTTCATTGTTTAACCAAAACAAACTATTACGTCATAAACAATGGTCACTTAGTGACCAAATATTGAATTTGTTACATATATATGTATATACATATTCAATGTATTTAAATGCTGTACAATTGAAGAAGTTCGATGTATTATATAGGATTTTAGTCACTAAGGTATTTATGTCTTGTATATAGATTGAACATTCATTATAACAGATTAATGACAGAATTTACTAGAAACTAATAGTTGTCTAATATAAAATGAATACATAGTTAGTTACCTTTATTTTCGTGTGTGTGTGTGTGTGTAACCTAAGAGATCAAAAGATTAAATGAAAACAGTGAGTTTCATCGTGCAAAATAACATAAGCCAAAATACAACTGGAAATAAGTAAGCATAGCTGTGTTGAGGAACATTCACTCTAGATTCTACTGTTGATCATTGCCGAATCGACTTAAAACTTGTAATTTAAGGCTATGTTGAACAAAATCTACATTTGGTATTGTTTGTTTGAATCTTCCCATTAATATGTTAGGACTGCAACTGGTCAGTCTCTAATTGGCATATGTGCATACTGTACGTATTGCCTCGATATAGCCTTAATTCACAAGCATTGTAAGCAAAGATGGATAGTGGCTAGCAGTGTCTATCAGGACTCACTGGCCGAGTGGATAACGCAATGGCGTTTGGAGCGAACGGTACTGGGTTCGAGTCTCAGAGTGAACATCAACTCTGAGATGCAGGTGCATACAGTTGACGAGTCCCTTATGGGACGAAACGCACATCCTGGATCTCACTGCTAGCCACTATCCATCTTTGCCTAAAATCTACATTTAGATTTTCATTTGGCAACAGAGAGTGATCAATCGTAGTCTTAAGCATCAACGATTGGAAGTTATAGACCGTTATATTTAAGTTCAGAGCCGATAAATGTGGTAGTGATGACTTCGAATCGGTCTTTCAGTTTCTAATATGTTGATGTTTGAAACGACAGGCACTGGGTTCGAGTCTCGGAATGTACATTTACACTGGGATGTACGTATATCTATGCGACAAGTATCAAATACAACCAAAAGCATATCTATAACTCTGCTGCTAGACACATACTAAATATATAAGAAATTGTCTTAGTTTCTATACCTCATGTTCAAAAATCAAGAATCTACAAACTAACTAACGAATATCATGACATTAGTTGAAATCTAACAGTTTGTAATTTTGATTTCTTGAAGCAAATTATTCTTCAATGTCATCGGTAAACAACTGTAAGCCTTATATTGATTTGGATTCACTTGAATAAAGACTGATTTCCTGAAACCAAACAGTGATGGATAAAGGTTTTGCATGATTTAAATAATTTGGTGAGGATTTTAATTTAACCCGGAGAGTAGTTAGTTACCTTCCTTATATTAGTAGATATAAATAGCAGATTACTCGTACGTTATTGTATTCATTGTATGTATTATGCAATACCTTTAGATATTACTAACTTTCATATCTAATCAAAGTATATGAATTTGAATTTAAACATACAGTCATATAAAAGTCATATCTGAATAGGCCAGTTATTTAAATCATTGAGCTATACCCCTAGCAAACTCATTAAATTTCAATTTATTAATAGAAGTAACTATCTTTATTGTTGCTGCATGCGTAACTCTTTTAATTCATAATTTATCCGATGAACAAGGAGGATCGGATGCAGATGTAAAGGTGAGGATTGGCAAAGCAACAGTGGCATTCCTAGAGCCAAAGAATATATGGAACTCAAAACAACTGTCAACTAACATCAAAGTCAGAATCTTCAGTACAAACATCAAGACAGTCCTACTGTACGAAGATGAAACTTCGAGAAATACCACAACCATCATCAAAAAAGTACAATTATTTATAAAAAAAATTGTCTACATGTGTCACTCAATGTCCGTTGACTGGATACCATCAGCAACAGCTTACTGTGTGAGAGAACAAATCAGCTTTCAGCTGAAGAGGAAATTAGAAGAAGACAATAGAGGTGGATAGGATATACATTACGGAAATCATCAAACTACATCATGAAGTAAGCGATAACTTGGAATCTGAAGGGAAAAAGGAAAAGAGCAAGACCGAAGAATGAATTGCACCGGGAATTGGAAGTAGACATCAAAATGATGAATAGCAAGTGGAAACAACTGGAAAAGATTGTCCACGGTAGAGTTGGATAGAGAATGCTAGTGAACAGCTTATGTTTCTCCACGAGAGGTAATAGGTGTAAATAAGTCAACATCCTGTTATTCATTCTATTGGTTCAATCAATAAATGAATCCATTTTAGAATATATATTACTAGGTTTTACTTTAGCTTGATCTTCCATTATAATTTTAACTGTTAATCCGTTCAGAGTCGTAAAATGTATCTTAATAAGGAAATGAATACCTGCTTAATAGACAATGAACTGAGCTTAGTTGTTTAAAACTATCGGTAGTAGCTTATTGATTAAACATTAGTATATGGTCAGGTTAAATGAATCATATTTTCAACATAATTTGTCAAAAAAGGAGGAACAAAAATGGGATAATACTTTGATGATAGAGAACACATCAAATCCGACTAGGTGGTATATATCTTACGACAACTAGAAATCTTTTCGGATAGTTTACTTTAACATTGTCTGTGTAAATTTTCCGATTATATATATATGGTTGTATTTTTCAGTCGGTATAAATAGCACTTTGCTTAATGAATACTATCTAGTGATTGACTTTTAAACGAACATTTTGTGATGATCTGGTGATTGGTAGAGTTTAAATGTATGTCATAAGTTTAGGAATTATATTGAAGTATATCAGAATGGGAATTTGTGTAGATTTTGGTAATTTTAACAATTGAATTTATGAGTCAATCTAAGCTAGATCACTATCGAAAACTTGGAAGCACTGAAAGATCGTTTCATTCTAGTATAAGACTCCTCAGCAGTGCACATCCAGTGAAGTCCAACCGTGTCTGTTATGAAGGCAGTTACTCACTGAAGGCAATGGTGAATGTTGGCGCAATATCGTGGATTGACTAAAGTTAGACATTAGCAGCATCGGATCATCAGCTAAGTGGTCTAGAGGTTAAGCATTCGTGCGCTGAGTTTGATTGGTGTGTGTGGGATTGTGGATACGCACTGTTTAGTAGTCTCATACTAGGTTTTCAATGGTGGTCTAACATTCCTCCATTTATGTTATTTAGATCTGTTTAAAACAAAATCTTCGGTCTGAAAATTCACCAAACTGATTTTAATTGAACTATATATTCCAGTATAAATTTGTTAAAACGTTATCAATAAGTATAGTAAAGATTATCGTTACACATTGTACTGAGTGAAATCTAATATTTCCAAGATCGATTATGCATGTAACTATAATCTCAATGATATCCCAGTATTTCATTAAAATCAAGATTTGTATGACTAAACTACATTATACGAGACTACTTCAAATGAATCGTAATTAAATCTCAATTAGTGAGAATCATTCGGGACCCATAATGTTTCGGGAATTCTTTCCAATTTCCTTGGCTTATTTTTTTTATTTGAATAGAATACATAAATGGTTCACACAAAATAGTAAACAAACTAATAAGTCTATTATTTAAAATAGAGGGTATTCCTTTCACTTAGTTTTCCCATGAAGTTTTTACGTTTGAGGAAGTAGCACTTTCCTGTTTACAAACATTTACATTCCTAAATAATTCTTTTGAACTTCAAACTGTAGTTTTAGACACTAGAAAGTATTTTATTAACCTTAAACAAACCAGTTGACTCTTCGTAATAATGAATTTACCCCATTCATGATCTCTCCTGATATTGAATTGTTTTTTTCGGAAGGGGAGGAAATATCTAATGTTTACTCCATGAAACATTCTGTATATTAACTTGTTGTTGGTTACTTATATCTTCCCACTGTTATTTTGGACTGCAATTGATCAGTCTCTCGTTGGCATATTTGCATCCTGAGCGGACTGCTTCGATATTGTCTGAAATCACAAGCTTTATAAGTAAAGATGGATAGTGGTTAGCAGTGGAATCCAGGGGGAGCGTTTCGCTCTATTTGGAACTCGTCAGCAGGATGTTGATGTTCACTCTGGGACTTGAACTCAGTACCGTTCGCTTTAAACGTCATTGCGTTATCCAATTAGCTACTGAGTCCTGATATTTGTTGTTCTCCTATAACTCTATATAACCTTATATTTGATGAATGTATTATTCAACTAATATGTTAGAAAGGCAATGTACTGACAAAAAAACTACCTAACAACTCAAGACATTTCAAGTGTGCATTAAAAATTTTGGATGGGGGGATCTTTTGCTTAGAATTCATTATTATGATAATACAGAGTTACTACAGTACCTTATACTGTAATTTTATATGAAGTCTCCTAGAAAGTTTTATTATCAACCTTATTATAGTAATTGTGAAACTTTTGAAAGTAAAAACGGTGATATTATTCTAATAGTTGACATCATGAGTCCATTGAAGTTAGACCACTATGGAAAATCTGGAAAATCTGGTAGTCTAACTTCAATGAACCCATGATCTTACCTATTTAAATTACTATAATATCCATATAACCCCCCCTTCTGATATTATTTATTCCATAAATATATCAAATGTTACAAAAAGTTGTCAATTCATACCCCTCCCATCACCAAAAAAACAACAACAACCATTTAAATGATAAGTAAATAAATTTCTTGTTTTCACTAGTTCATATAAAAGGATACGTGATTTTATTGAAAGAGAGGGATCTTCAATGATTAAGATACTTATTATAATAGATTTACATATATATATAATATGAAGATTACCTACTCTACTGATTACATAATATATTACATTATCAATATATGTATATATATGTGATTGATCTAATAATTTGGTACCCCTTTGATAAGTTCCTTTTTTTTTCAAAAAAACAAACAACTTCAGTATTAAAATCTAATGGTATGGTAATTTGTTTGTTTATAATAAAAGTGATCTTCAATATACATTGACACGTATACAAGGTGTATACATTTCATAGATGAAAATCGCACCTTTTTTATTTGTTTGTTTACCGCATTAATTATCATATATTTTTTTCATTATTACTGCTACTACTCCTACCACCACCTACCACTACTCCTACTACCACCTACTACTACTACTACGACTACTACCACCTACTACTACTACGACTACTATTTTGTCAACATTAACATCTTTACACACTTACTTGAATTTATATTGAATAGTTCTCATTCCTATAGTTTTAACATGTTTAACAAGGATCTTAACACTTTACATTGTAAATGATTTCATTATATTGTACATAGATTAACCACATTCTAATGCATACATTATTCCTATCTTGTAAGAGATGACAAGAAGTGTGTGTGTGTGTGTATGTATGTAGGTAGGTATGTCGGTAAGTAGGTAAGTATGTTTTGTTTACCGGAACACTTCTGTAATGTAAACATGAAATCAGGATAATTTTTACCAGATGCCACATCTGCTTACCTTTTCAAAGATTTAACTCCTCTAATAGTGATGTTATTATGAAAATGAATATTGAAAAGTCAAGTCTTGTCGAATGGATCATGAATTTACACTTATTTATTAAGATTTTGTTTGTTTATTTAACATGAATGAATAAGAGAGAGATAGAGAAAACAAAAAATGTTTATGTTTATATTAAATTAGTCAAAGGAATTGCCCCCAAAATCGAACAAGCTAATATGAATGGTAATACTACTACTATTACTACTACTACTACTACTAATAGTAATAATAATAATACAGTATACTCATTTAAAGTTTAGTTGACACTTCATCTGCGTGGAATTCTCCATATTTGACCTTTATATGATCATTATCTATCGATATATATACTGTATTTAACTAAACATATTAAAGTGAAATTACACTGATATGATTATTTTATGTATTTAAACACAAAAAACATTGGTAAAAGGAGGCACCAAATGGATATGCGCCACATAAATCATGTGGTTTATGTGAAAGCTGAGATATTTCCCGGGTGCCGAGACTGAAGCAAGTGGTTTTCTTACGGGGCTACAACTTGAGTCTTTGATCTAAAGGTCTAGTTCATAAGACTGTGAAGCAACATCAGGAAATGCGATCCCATGGTAGTTGGTGACAAACAATAGGTTCATATGTCCTTTGTTTCCTTAGGATCCTAGAGCCCATATGCACCATTGGTTTGGAATCGGTGTTTTCCAACTTCACTAGGTGGATTCTTCGTATCCACCGACCCGGTTAAAGCGCTGGACATTCACTTTTCGTCCACTCAATTTCGTAAACAATAGTAACGCCACAAGAAGACAGTAAGTAGGACTTCCCTATCAGTGGTTGTATACGCTTGACCATATGAGAATATTTCTAGAGAGAGACCTGACTTTCCCCACTCTTGGCTGTACCAGGGCAATTGGGGGTCTACACTAATATCAACATGCTTTAACAATAAAAATGTATTTTATACTTTAGAAAATAGTGAATCAAATTTACATACTAATATCAAATTAACTTTTTATGATTAACTACATAGTTAGTTATTTTCCGAATAATTTTCATTGTAACTATGTTATCTTGACTTAATGTCGGCAGTGTCTAGAAGGACAATGAAAGCTTTACAATTACACTATTCAAACTATAGAACAATAGATATTTAATATTCTCATTCTGAGCTACAAATTTTCCCTATTCTCTAATACTTATAGAGTGATTATAAAATTACAGATGAAAGTAAAGATCAGAAGGGGGATTTTGTGGAGATTTTATTAATTTTATATAGTTGGGATCATGAGTCAATTGAAGCTAGACCACCATGGAAAACCTGGAGGCACTGGACGGCGAGACGGGATCATGTATGCGCACTGCTGAGGAGTCTCACAATAGAACGAAACGGCCGTCCAGTGCTTCCAGGTTTTCAATGTTTGTCTAGCTTCAATTGACTCATGATCTCAACTATATGAAAGTAAAGATCATTAAACTAGAAAACAATAGTTCATACTATTCATTTAAGTCAGTTACTGAATTAATGATCTTTTCACTTATTGTTATCAGTAGCATATTTTATTCAGATTCAATTTGACTGCACATTACTAATGTTTACCATATGAAAATATCAGTCATTCAGTCAGTCACAACGTAGAACTTCGTACGTACGTACATCAGTTCGAGTTGCCATACCACATTAACATAGAGATGTAGTTGTCAATTCAAATCCCATAGTGGTAAAAGTAGAGTATAAACAGTAGTCGGACAGATTAGGATTTAAAGATGTTATTCAAGGAGTATAATCCAGTGAAATAAATTTGAAAAGAGAAAAAAGATAGGGACGTGAAGAATTCAGAATATTAGAGTTTGGGAGAGCACAATGAGTGGATGCACCTTCGCCATTGCAAACGATTTTGAGCCATGTCATTCAAGGTCACTAACCATCGATTGCTATCATCTCGCGAATCCCAACCAGGTAGTCTACACCTACCAGCATGGCTCAGTTCAATTGTCAGTGACTTCATGGATTTGTGTCACGTTTTGGTCCAATCATTAATTAACAGTTTTCTAATGTATTACATTAATCTAATGGGTAAATACGCTTATTCATGTTTAGACACATCATACATTTTACAAACTATAAAACTGAATTCTCATTCAAATACTTTTGTAGTGTGGGCTACTTATATCTATACAAATAGTATATAACGATGGTTGGGCATTGAATGTATTTCAGTAGATGGATAAGGAGAGAACGGGAACGGGACACAGTTGGTACAAAAATACATGAACAATAATAATCGGAGACGATGGACTGAAATTTTCAGAAGGAACGGTCAAGATTGAGACTATTGATTGATAGTTTGCACATTAACTGTTTACTGTATGTTTGTCAGATTGTAGTGAGATAGTCTGTAATTTTGTGCTCAAATACATTCGATTGTCCTCACTCATGTTCTCATTCACTACACTTAAATGTGTAAAAATAGGAAGTATGACATGAGACTAACTTATTTAAAGTTAGGTGTAACAATTTGATTTACACAAAGAAGATTAAATATGAAACTTGAATGGATAACTATCTCTATTTCATTGACATTCTTCTTAGAAATAAGATCTTAATATTCGAGGATTCCACTTTATTTATCTGGCATATATAGATTTACTTGAGTGTAAATAAAAGAGTAAAATGGGGTTCAAACCTATGTAGTAACTGTAAGTAGAATAAGTTAACTACTAGTCCACCATTTCATAGGAACAGTATAAAGAACAAAACAATGTTAACTGAAATGCAAAATTTCCAATGTGATTTATTCACTGAAGTACTTGTACATTCAGCTAACATGTTCCAAACAGAAGTGAATCCGTGTCTTGAATTTCATTGCTAGTCGCTGTTTCAACTTTAAGTTATCAATATACTTTAACAAACAAATTTCATTTTAAGGTTTGTTCGGACAGTTTGCTCTTACAATTTGATTGGTTAAGGAAAACTATTCCTTCTGGTTGTTCAATAAGAGCCTATTATCTAACATTTTCAAATACTTTCATAACCTTTTAGTATATCAGTGCCACACGGTAGAGTGTAATTTACACTAGTTACCCAAAGTTATCTACATATGCCCCCCCTCCCCGGTGAACATATTACTGAAATGAATACCAAATTTCCGGATAAAACAAGGCTGATAAAGTATTGTCTGGAGCCTAAAAAATGAAATTCCCAATGAAAAATATACTGCTCACTTAATGAAGAGAAAAAGAGTTAGATATTGCGCACTTATTGAACAATGAAGAGTAAATATACTAAAAATTCACGGACATGTATCCTATCCCATCTAAATGACTTAGAATTCTTAATATGAATTTACATAGGATGAATAATTTAAAACAAATAAATTGTCTATATTCAATGTTCCGCGAATCATTTAGAAGTATTGGTGAAATATTATTTAATATTGAACACTAAAATTATTTAAAACACCTATCTTTTCGTTAAATAAAAGTTAATGACCCGGCATTCAACGGTGTTAATATCTAACTTCAATCAATCCACGAAATTTCGCCACCATCCGCCATTGTCTTCAGTGAGTTACTATCTCACATAAGACCTGATTGAACTCCACTGGTTACGGCTTCTCACTAGAACTCTAGGAAATACCGTAGATACGCACTGTCGAGGAGTCTCACACCAGGACGAAACGGCCGTCCAGTGCTTTCAGATTTTCCTTGGTGGTATATCTTTAATTGACTCATGAACTAAACTATAAAATTAATAAAATGTCCACAAAATCCCCTTCTGATAAAATTTAAATAATAAATTGCTACCTTTAATTGTATGAAGAACATTAGAAAAACTAGTCTACAAGAAAAATTGCCCAATTATCCTTCATACTAACAATTAGTTGATACAGAAATTAATTCAATCGAAACTGAAACTGTTTAAAAATGACACTTTTATACTTCGACGTTTTAATATAGTTCCCAATGACATTTCTAAACGTTTATCTAACAATATTTTGTTTAAATGTATATTTAAATGTTATATGAAAACTCCATAAACAAATATAGGAAGTGCTAGCAGTGGGATCTAGGACGCACGTTTCACCCTATTTGGGACTTGTCAGCTGGATGTGCCTGCATCCTAGAATTGATGTTCACTCCGGACTCAAACCCAGTACCATTCGCTTGAAGCGTCATTACATTATCCGCTTAGCTACTGAGTCCTGATAGCCACTAACCTATGTAACAGGGTGAAGTTTAAATTCACTTTCTATTGTTTGTTAGCTAGCCACCATTTATCTTTGCCTATAATGCTTGTGACTTAAAGGAATATCGAGGTAATCCTCACATGATGCATATATGCCAATCAGAGACTAATCAATTACATTCCTAAACATCAATGGGAAGATTTAAACAAGCAATTCAAAATGAATTTATATGAAGATAGCTATGTAGTTCAAAGATGAATAATAGTCCAAATTAACAACAATGTAAAAGAAATCATTGAACATCAAGTTTAGACTAGACTGATATAGTTACATTCTATTTGTCAGTTCGTTTTAAAGAAATCCACTTTACAATATTCTATATAATTTTAAATTCAGAAAAGGATTTTATGGATATTATAGTAATTTAATAGTTGAATTCATGAGTCAATTAAAGTTAGATCGCTATGGAAAACCTGGAAGTACTGGACAATCGTTCAGCAGTGCCCATCAACTCACTAGAAAATTGTCATTTATCAACTATCCAATTGATCATAATTATCTAGTCTCAAATTAGCATTAAAATATTCACTGTTCAATTTTATTTTAACTAATTTAATACAATTCAATATATATTCATTGTGTTACCATAGAAACTCATTAATAATGATAATCGATTTGTATAATATGGGAAATAAGGTAGCCAACATATTGCAATACATAGTTGATATTCTTCACTTTGATAGTAATAGAATTCCGTAAGCAATAAAATGTATAAAAATAATGGAGAAGTTTCTAAGGTCATTAATTAAACTGCCTCTAATTTGTTATATATGTGTGTTGTGTATCTACCCGAATTATGTGCTGATGATGTCGTTTAGAAGAACGATGAAATCTTCACTACTAAACCATCCAACTCAGAGAAGAAAACTCCATGAAAAATGATGATTTGTACCATTATCATGTGAGCTTATAAAGTGATACTGGTTACCATATAATTCTACATTATTAATATGTGTCTTCATTGATCTGTGAATATATATATGCGATCTTAGAAGACTATGACAACTTTAAGAATAAACTAGTCAGTTTACAGAATACATTATTATGAATTGATCAAAACTATAGACATAGTCATCATTTCGCTTGAAGTTAACTTAAAGAATGAAGCAAACATTAACTCATGAAGTTGAAATTGGCAATGTTCTTCGAAACAACACTAAAACATTAACAACTTAATCAATGCGATTGGAGAATCGACATAGCATCGGTTTCATATAATTGGGTATGAATATCATCTATGCATATTTATATATACTAGTATTTATCTAATGAGAATCTTAGTATGATTATATTCTTCTATAGTCTTTTAAGAGATGTCATATGCTTAAGATAGTTATCAGTATGAACTAAATTACTGGATATATTTCATTGAAAAAGAAACATAAGATACAATACATCGAATGAATCATAACTAACTACTAAAGGTGGCCTATTTGAACATCGGGGCTATTTGTACCTCCCATCTAGATATTTCAACAAGTTATTTGTTTTTTATGAGTTTATGAAAAAAACAACTTACAACCTGTACAGGTTACAAAAAAAGATCCCAATCAGAGACATTGTGGAACGAAAACAATGTACATTATCCAGATATCTATTCATGAACTGTTAACATTTAATTGAAGATCATTCAATAATTATCGTCAGAATTGATCAAGAATAAACAAAAAGAAACTCGGATCGTGAATGCGCACTACCGAGGAGTCACACAATATGACGAAACGGCCGTCTAGTACTTCCAAGTTTTCCATGGTAGTCTAGCTTCAATTGACTCATCATCTCAACTATTATAAAATTGTTAAAATCTCCACAAAACCCCTCCTTCTAATAATGTACTATTTGATATCACATAAAAAAGTAGTATCCACAGTAAAATATACATTCTACTAGTTCAATAGTTCATGAATAGCTTTTATTTTAATGAATATAGGTAACTTCACATTTCAAATAAGAAAAAAACTACTTTCAACAATTATGATTAAGTTGAAAGGCAAATTTTAAAATAGTGACTAAGTTCTAAAGCAAATGATTGATGAATACTAGTTATGGACAAACTAGTTTTCCAAGCAACCACTTCTCAATTATCAGAAAGGGTTTTGTGGAGATTTCAGTATTTTCATAGTTGAAATCATGAGTCGATTGAAGTTAGACAAACATGGAAAACCTGGAAGTACTGGACGGCCATTTCGTCCTATTGTGGGACTCCTCAACAGTGTACATCCATGATCCCGCACTCAATTGTTTAATATATATATATATAAAAGATGGATTCATTATTGAAATTGTAATTACATACTACTACTACTACTACTACTATTACTACTACTACTACTACTAATAATAATAATAATAATAATGGTAAACTTACATATATGTTTATGTAGTACTATATATATGTGTTTATATGTATATATCAATTTCAAATAATGTGAAAGACCAATTTCGATACGAATCTTTTTGTTGTTGTTGCTGAGTAGTCACAATAAATTAAAACAAATTTGATGGTTCTATTACAATTTCTCTGTTTAATGTTCAATGTTAAATTCCATTACTATTTTTCATTTAAATAATTACTGTGTTTTATTTTTGTCACTATGGAATGGGTAATTCGTTTCCTTTTCCTCTTGAATTCATTAAAGTATTCAATGTAGATATCTATCTATTATGTAATGGTTTACTTGGTGTATAGAATAGTAGTACCAAAAATTGTATAAAGAATAATTTGTATTTACTGGGATATTTCAAATATCAAATGTATTACATAAGATGATTAATAGACAAGTGATCATTCTATTCAATTATAAGTAATATAGGTGTATTTGTAAATGAAGAATATATTAGTTAAATGTTAATTAGGAATAGGAAACTCTTAAAGATGTACGATATTGGCTTGTGTATATAGTCGTAACCGTCTATCATTGTATATGTATGTATATATGTATGTGTGTATATTTGTATGTATGTGTGTGTATGTGATGATATTCTTTAATCATCATTGTATTGGATACATTTCATCGTTATAACTAGATTATAGGAATGTCACCCAAAAAATTACAACCAATCAGCAATAAGCTAATGACGACCACCACCACCACTCACCCACCCCACCCCTTCAAAAAATGATTAGTCGTTAAAATAATATTTTTATTAGAGAATCAATGTGGACATAAAAATAAAAAAAATAAATAAATAAAGGAATCTCAACCAACTTTTCATCTAATTTTTTTTTGTTTGTCTTCATTTTCATTTACTACCATACAAACAGTTTTTCCAATACATATTCGTTGTTAGTGTATTTACATGTTTGTGTGTTTGTATATATGTACATAATTAACCCATATACTACTTACCTCATGTCTTTCCAACACTAACCCATTTTATCTATACATATAATGGAAAATTTGCCAACCATCAAGAATCCTACAGAAGTAAACAAAGCGTACCAATTGAATTTCTATAGGTTACATAGAATATTTTTACTCAATCATGTAACGCCCTTATTACTGATTGGTTTATTCATCTTTTTATCAATGATTTACATCGGTTATATAGAATGATTATCAATAATGATTATTTATATATGGAGAGAGATAGAGAGACAGAGTGATAGAGAGAAACAGAGAAACATTTCACAGGGAAGGATTATTTTCCATGTCTATAAAAGTGATAGAATGAATGAGTTTAACAAATAAGCCAATAAGAGATATAAAGATATAGATATTAGAATTATATGAGACAAGAATGATATAAGATAATTATAGACTTAATATAGACATTATTTATGTAGCAAAAAGTTAATGATCTATTTTGAAAAGGATCCAATTTAAGACCTCCTCGTGATATTCCTGGGCAGTCGGGGTAACCCTACTAGTCAACTTAGGTTGTCTCAGAGATCGAACTGAACACTCACTCTGTTGTAGTTGATCAACCCTGGGTCATATATATACTAAGGGCTAACTTTACCACTAGGGATACCCGATGTGTATGCTTATATATGAGAATTGTAGAAGTTCTCGAGCCTAAGTAGTTTCTAGTATATAGTTATGTACAAATGGTACGGATGAGTTATCGTACAAAGGAAACGTTGAGCTGAAAAAACAATCTACCCCATGTCTAATAAAATCAGTGGTTTATCTACCAGGTCGCAGATATAACAAAAAAGAGGTGATAGCAAATACTAGGGTAAGGCGACCAACAATTTCCTCTGAGAGAGCGTTTATACTTATGTATGTGTGTGTGTCAAGAAATATGGGGGCGGTAGCCATAGTGTGAATGATATGCATATAATGTGTAAGTCAGTTTAGTGTAGCAAATACGTTTTTTTGGAAGCGGTGAGCAACTACTCTCCTAGGTGGGTGAATATACTTATGTGTAGGCTATAGGATGCATGGAGTAAAACCTGTGTGTTACCGGTGTACATGTTATGTATATTTGTTCATAGGGTATGTACACCTGCATGTATACCAAGTGATACTTGGATGAAAGTTCGTGTGTTAACTAGTATGCAATTAGGCTATACATATCCATGGCAAGTGAAATCGCAAACTTCTTTACTTGTTCTTTTGGTGTGACACTATTATGAATATAAAGACCCGTAGGGCTGTGGTCTCCACTAAATCACATTCACGTGGTGAGTTTGTGAGCCTCTAAGCAGTCAAACTAAATACAGATTATATCAGAAGTAACGCAAATGTACATACTAGAAGTTGTCACCGTTCACGTACAATATAGACCGAGTGAAGAAATGAAAAAGGCGAGAAATCCTCTATGAGAAACAATATTAAATATTATAAAAAATAAAACATAAAAATTGTACTTCAGCGGGAATAAATAAAGTTGAAGAATGAAAAGAATATATGTAATGCCAATGATACTAAAGTTGTAGCGAATGTATGGAACGGTACTAGTGTTATCTTGTTAGAACCATATCATTGAAAGTCTTCATCATTATAGACTATCTGGTGAATAATAACCTGGGAATTTGTAACCTCTTATAAAACTTAGATTAATCGGGAAACACAAGAGTTTATGCAATTTGCTATTCTGTGATTTTCGATGTTTCTCTAACGGATGTTAGTTTGTAGACCTGGTTGAACTCCACTGGTCACTGCTTCTCACTAGAACTCCAGGAAATATCTCTTCAAGTCAGTCACTAGTGAGCATGTGGTTATTATCAGGAGGGGCTTTGTGGAGATTTCAGTAATTTTGTATAGTTGAAATCATGAGTCAATTGAAGCTAGACCACCATAGGAAACCTGGAATCACTGGACGGCCGTTTCCTACTATTGTGGGACTCCTCAGCAGTGCTTATCCACGATCCCACCTCGCGAGATTCGAACCCAGGACCTACCAGTGAACAGTTGCTCAAACTCCATGGATGTTAGTTTGTATTGTGAAGTATTTCAAGTTATTTTCCAGGTAGTTTGTTTCAAAAAATTCTCACTTAATCGTAAATTCGAGCCAATTAATGCAAGAATACTCTAATGTTATTTAATGGAAAAGCCATCATCCAGATCTGATTACAATGCTTGTGACTTAATGGCGTTATCGAGGTAATCCACACAGGAAGCACATATATTAAAAAAGAAACTGATCAATCACAGTATCAAGTATCAATGCGAAGATTCAAATAACGAATACAAATGAATTATAATTATTTTAAAAAATAAGCATTTTACAATAAACCAAAAATGTACTTTTTAAATTTTACTAGTATTCACATACGGAAGTAGTCACTGTGTGTGCGGAGTCGTAGATACGCCCTACTGAAATGCCCCATCCCCGGGTGAAAAAGCCGTCCAGAGCTTCCATGCATTTAGCATAGTATTGATAAAACTACAGAATGGTTTGTTATAGATTGATTAACACACTTTTAGGTTTAATCATAAGAAATGAAGGTCTTAGGTATTATCCAGATTCAGATCATGATTGCTTACAGTTGAATAGTCACAGGATAAAATAAAACAACTGTCCAGTTCTATCTGGATCATCGACGGTTCTATATCTGTTGTCAGTCTGTTCTGAAAACTATTTCTGATAGATGATTTAATATCTGTAACTCCTACCTTCAGCTAAACAACCGTTAAAAAAATGTACTAGTTTTACGTAATTTTGATCTTATTAATAGATTCCATAAAGAGGCTGTTATGTTGTTGAACGAAAATATTTTTCTCGTATAGATTATATTTACAAAATTATTTTACAGTTCTATATAACGTGATACCTTTAGAATAGCCGTCGGATGCCGACTCAGTGGTCTAGTGGTTAAGCGCTCGCGTGCGAGACCTATAGGTCCTGGGTTCGAATCTCGCGAGTCGGGATCGTGGATGCGCACTACTGAAGAGTCCCACAATAAGATGAAACGGCCATCCAGTGTTTCCAGGTTTCCTATGGTGGTCTAGTTTCAACTGACTCATGATTTCAACTATATAAAAGAACTGTATTTATATGATTAGTTTACTCATGAGTAATATGAAGTGTAAGTTGAAAGAAAAAAAGGTTAATAACTAGATTGAATTTAAATAATGAACGTGTTAGCAAGATACATTCTGAAATTATATTGAACATCTTGTTTAGGTTGTAGGTAGAACACATATACTATTAGGTAAGGATTTTACTCAATGTATTACTTAACATGAACACAGAGTTATTTCATCAATTGAAGATTACAGTAAATAAATGACTGATTCTTATAAAATAAAGGAAGTGGATATGTCTTCAGTGATACTATTGTATAATCGTAATGTTATACTACTAGATGAGTGCTGAGGTCAATTCATGGATATTAATCAAGTAGTTCAAATAATTGAGGATTTCCCTATAGACCTGCTAGTCATGGATTTGGTGTGCAATGATGTCATAGTTGTATAACGATAGGGAGCCTTATAAGACAACGAAAATACTATCTAGTGCTTCCTGGCTTTTAATACAATCCATGGGGCTGTGGAGCAACGTAATGATATGTAGTATCATGGTAGCCGATGACCAACGATTGATCCATATGCCATTTATTCCCTCAGTATACTGGAGCCCATGTGCACCATTGGTTTGGAATCAGGGATTTTTTAAACTCAACCAGGTGGACTTTCCGTGTCCACCAACCCGGTTAGAGCACTGGACATTCGCTTTTCGTCCTCTCAATATTGTAAACAACACCCCCGCCACGAGAAGATAGTGAGTAGGACTTCCCTGGACGGCCATTTCTCCCTAGTATGGGACTCCTCAGCAGAGTGGGATCGTGAATGCGCACTGTTGAGGAGTTCCATACTAGGATGAAACGGCCGTCCAGCGCTTTCACTTTTCCAATGGTGCTCTAACATTAATTAACTCATGATCTCAATCAAAAAGAAAATGACAATATTCGTTTAATCATAACACTAATACAATTACAGACATTTTCAACTATAGCTTTAAATCAGCAACTAACCAATGGAAGTCAGAAAGGACTAAACATTTTAAGCGAAAATGGATGATGATTAGCGATGAAATCAATGACGCACCTTTTGTCTTATTTGGGACTTGTCAACTAGATGCATATATGCTAATAGGAGACTGATCAATCGCAATCTTAGACATCAATGGGAAGATTCAAACAGACAATAGAAAAATGAATTAAGACTGAACATTTGTCTCGTTTTAGCATGAGCCCTTTCAGCAGTGTTTACTCAAGACCCCAGAAAGACTCAAACCCAGGATCTTCATGCCTGATCTATTATACAGTAGTTAATTCTTTTAACTTCAATCAATTCACAAAACTCTACAATCATCATTCATTGCCGTTGACGATGTTTGTTTTAGGTTAGACCTAGTCAATAAATACCCATTTACATAGTTGAAATCATGAGTCAATTGAAGCTAGACCACCATGGAAAACCTGGAAGCACTGCTTGACGGCCGTTTCGTCTTATTATGGGACTCCTCAGCAGTGTGCATGCACGATTTCGCACTCGCGAGATTCGAACCCAGGACATATCAGTCTCGCACCAGAGCACTTAACCTCTATACCACTGAGCTGGCCGGCATCCAACGGTGTTAATATCTAACTTCAACTAATCCACGATTATGAGCAACCGTTCGCAAATCGTGGATACGCACTGCTGAGAGTCCCATAATAGGACGAAACGGCCGTTCAGTGCTCCCAGGTTTTTCATGTTGGTCTAGCTTCAATTGACTCATGATTTCAACCTTGAAAATACTAAATTCTCCACTAAACCCCTTTTGATCAATACCCATTCAATTTGTTTGCTTAACTTCAATCAACAGTGGTCATTTCACTACAGAATTATTATCTGACAAATAAACTAAAACAGTTGTTAACTATTAATAGTACACATATACTTATCTGAAAACCTGGTTTCCACCGCTAGTCACTACCCATCTTTACTTAGATTACTTGTGAATTAAAAACAATATCGAGGCAATTCTTACAAGATACACATATACCAATAATAAAACTGATCTATTGTAGACCTAAACAACAATAGGAAGATACAACCAAACAATCTTATGTAAATTTAACATATAACAGTTTTTATCAACAGCGGGGTGGCGTTCAACTTTCTTCCATATTTCATTACCCCCACCCCCACCCCACCATTCCTTTTTTGTTGATATTCAATAAAATAAGAACAATATTAGATAACACTATTAAGATTTCAATACTATAATATTATGGAGAGATATTGAATAACGGTTTCCTATCTTTACACATCATATACAACAATATAGATTTAATATTTCAAATATTGTCTCTAATGCATTCCATATGAGATATTATGATTTTTATAGTAATTCAATGTTTCATCATTCGTACTACTACCACCACTACTACCACCACCACTACCACCGCCACTACCATCACTACCACTACTACTACTATTACTAGTAGTAGTAGTAGTCAAAGTAACAAAATGATCATCAATAAAAAGAAGAGAATATAAATAAAACACTTCAGTTTTTGTGATCACTTAGACAACGTTTGTCTTTTTCTCACATTTACTTTGTTTGTTTAATAGGCGAAGAAGTAAAACTTACAAAATGATTAAGTGTATTTTAAGTGTAACTTCTTTTATTTATTATTGTCAGTTGATTTATTTAATCCTGCTGTGTTGCATAGTACAACTAAGAATAGTTAGTGTATATGTGTAACATTATGTGTATGTGTGTGTGTAAAGGGTAGGATAGATAGATAGATGGATAGATGGATAAATGGATGGAGATAGAGTTTAAGCCAAAGCATAACAATATGGAAAGCGAACTATGATTGTTGCCGTAGTTGTTGTTGTTGGCAGAGATTTTTTGAAGTGATGCTTTAAAGTATAATCTATACAAGTTCTGTAGAACTATGAAGTATAAACAATAAAGAACAGTTATGATCTTTATAAATAGTTAAGGACAATAAAAAAAAGTGTTTCTGTAATGTTCTATATGTGTAACTAAGTTACATGGAATAATATGGATCTTCCACTTTTATAGTTTGTCATTTATTCTATAATAATAATAGCAATAATAATAGTAACAACTATGTGTTACTAAGATGGAATGGATTATATATGTAATGAATAATGTTGAATGATTTTAGTCAATGAGGTATTGAACTAACATAAAACTAACATAAAATGAATAGATTGATGAATGGTGAACATCCTTTTTAGTTTTTCACTTTATTCAAATATATATATAGTTATTCATAGTTGAAATCATGAGTCAATTGAAGCTAGACCACCATGGGAAACATAGAAACACTAGACGGCCGTTTCGTCCTATTGTGGGACTCCTCATCAGTGTACATTCACGATCCCGACTCGCCAAATTCCAACCCAGGACCTATCAGTCTCGCGCGCAAGAGACCGCTTAACCGATAGACCACTGGGCTGGCATCCCATGGTGTTTATGTCTAACTCCAACCAATCCACAAAATTGAGCAACCGTTGACTATTAAAAAACAGGAGTTCCTATCTCACAACAGACGTGGTATGAACTCCACTGGTCACTGCTTCTAACTAGAACTCTTGGATTTACCACAATAGGACGAAACGGTCGTCCAGTGCTTCCAGGTTTTCCCTGGTGGTCTAGCTTCAATTGACTCACGCTTTCAACTATGAAAATACTAAATCTCCACAAAAAATCCTTTCTGATAATACATATAGTTGTAAATCAAGATGAATGGTGGCTAACAGTGTAATCCAGGATGCGTGTCTTATCATGTTTTTGAACTTATCAGCTGGATGTAACTGCATCCCAGAGTTGATGTTCACTCTGGGAATCGAACCCAGTACCATTGGATTCAAACATCATATACATATATCAATAAGAGACTGATCAATTGCAGTTCTAAACATCAATGGGAGGATTCAAACAAACAATATAAAATGAATTTATATATATGGTTGGTCTAATTTTAATAGTTTATATAGTAGACCAATCCTAATTAAACGATTCATTGAGGATCAGGAAATACTGAATAGCTATTTTGTCTTAGTATGTAACTCGTCAACAATATGAGTCAACAATCCCACCAGGGAATGTACACAGGAATTCAGGCCTCGTAACAGTCAAGCTAAACAGTTGAGCCTTAGTGATTATATTTCTTACTTCAATCAATTTGCGAATACGTTCTGCTAGAGAATGAAACAGATATTTAAGGTTTCTTATTTTCAGTGGCTTTCAAACATTCAAACATTCTTAAATGCAGCTCTTGACTTGAGCTTCATTTTCATAGTTTACAAACTGTCCAAATTGAGTACTCATAGACCGATTTGTTATCGGGGTTAATGAGTCAACATTTTAAATACTTTATTGGTTTGTTTGTTCACTGTAAAGGAGCTTTCATGAATTAATAATGATATTTTGAATAAAGATGCATTTTTATCAGAAATAAATAACAATAATTCACTAAAGAAGAGGAGATCAGTCAAAATAGGTTATGTGGAATACACTTATTTTCCATTTAAGTTATTGTATAGCTTAAATACATTATTCCATTGTCCTATTTACTGCCTTATTGGAATTGGGTTCATTGTCTAATAACCGTTCATTCAATAGTTTTTTCAGGAACATTTAGGGAACTTGTTTGGCTAAAATAGTGTTTTACGTAATGTAATAGAAGAAATCAATGTGTTGATAGTAGTCTGGAGTTTTTATTTATATATTTTTATTTAAACACATAAATATTGGTACAAAGGGGCACCAGATATATATGTGCCTCACAAATCTCATTTGATTTGTGTGTGAGTTATAATACTGTCCGAGTACTCAAACCGAAGAAGGTGGTTTTTTTGGGAGGCCACACCCCGAGCCTTTAACCTGAAAGTCTAATCCACAAAGAAGTGGGGTATCGTAAGGAGATGCAGTCCCATGGTAGCCGGTGACCAACGATTGATTCATACACCATTTGTTCACTTAGGATACTGGAGTCAGCCCATGTGCAACATTGGTTTGGAATCAGGGTTTTCCAACTCAACTAGGTGAACTTGCCGTGTCCACCAATCCGGTTAAAGGGCCGGACATTCGCTTTTCGTCCTCTCAATTTCGTAAACAACAGTAATGCCACTGTGAGAATGCAGTGAGTAGGACTTCCCTGGTAGAGGCTATGTGAGAGCATTTCGAGAGGGAGAGCGGACTCTCCCCACTCTCGGCCGTACCAGGGCATTTGGGGGCCTAGTCCAGAGTAATAGTGATTACAGACACTGTTTATCGGCAAACCTAAGCTATGAGTCTACCGACTACTATTTTCAACCATCTAACATTGTTGCTTCTAAATATGAACACATTTCAAAACACATTTTTAAAGATACCATTTTCACATTTTTGTGTTTGAATCTTACGTTTATAGGTTGTTGTTGTATGATCTATAAGATTCATTGCTGATATTCATCCATGCTTTAAGTGTTATATCTTGTGCCTGATTGCCCTGTTAGTGTATAACGTGATAATACTGCCAATTAGAGGGAAGTGAATTATCGATCGGATCAATAACACACGAAACCCATATGAGCAGTCTAGAGTCCTTATCGGTCCTGCTTTCTACCGAGCCTAGCCAGTTAAGTTCAGAACACCAACAACAGCCTCTGCAATATGAATCATTTTATTTCAAACATATTGAGTTTATATACCAATCAAACAGACCACATCGTAACATAAAATAGAAAATAACATTTGTACAAGATTCAGCCAAAAGTGGCTGTGAATGTTGAGATCAGTAATTAATAAACTATTTATGATATAGATTAGAAGGGGTTTTGTGGAGAATTTAGTATTTTCATAGTTGAAATCATGAGTCAATTGAAGCTAGACCACCATGGAAAACCTGGAAGCACTGGACTACCGTTTTTTTATGATATCTTACTATTTACTTTATACTCATCAGTACTTCGTTAGCACGTAGTTGTTTTGTTAGTAAATTATAAGGATTTAATTCTTTCTTAGAAATCATTTTGTTCGTATGAACCTTCTAACTTCCTTTAACGGAAAAGGTTGTTTATGATTATCTAACTAGATTAACGTGTAATAAATTTCTTTCAATTATACTAGAAATCATCTGTGTTCTCTTTGGTTCATGGATAGAATACTTAGAGTTTATAAATGGATACATTGATGGGAAAACACTGTAATGTCTAATTCGAAGACCTATTTGGTTGAATTATCCCCCAACTTGGCTTAGACTTTGATACGTTTTTAACAATAGTTTATGTCATAAATTGAAAATCGAATGGAAAATCTTTAAAAGCCAGAAAACAATGAACATCTGTTTAGAAATTTTCGACAGTGTAAGGAAATAATTGTCAGTGAAGGAAAATCCAGTAGTCCATAATTTGAACTTTGGCTGACTTTTTGGTATGAAGTGACTGTCACACGAACACCGAATAATTGTCTCACTAACTGAAATCATTTCCTCCATATCAGATGACAGTTCCATCTAAGGTTACCGTGCTAGTAAAAAAAAGCTCAGTGATCAGCTTTGGTTGGTTACTTTTATGGTCAATAAATCGACCCTGTTTGTACCCGATAGTTGGGTCAATACTTAAAATAAAGAGATTAATTGATATTTTTCAATTACTGTACGAAACGGCCGTTCAGTGCTTCCAGGTTTTCCCTGGTGGTCTAGCTTCAATTGACCCACGCTTTCAACCACAGAAAGCTGTATTTAACATGACAAATATTTCAGAGAAATGTAGAAATTCAGTAATTTTCATTAGCATAAAAATCAACCGATCGAAATCAGTTTATCCAACAAATAACCGAAATCAATTTACTATTTAAAAAACTCATTTTCTACGACACCGCCATTTCTATGTGTTATCTTGTACTACTTAATAATAGTAAGTAGTTTGAGCAATATTTAATAATTTCTATGGTCTACAACAGGTGCAACTGATGTTGCAGCGAATCACCTAACTTTTACATTTGTACTCGGATATTAAGTGAAGATTGGACAACATCATCAACTGAACAGTATTAAAATTGTGACTGACTAGATTTCACTCAAGGTACTGTAAAATGTTTGTCAAGGGAACCACAAGTATACAGATGACGATACTCAAACTAGGAGTAAACAGCTGTTTAGTAGTTTTCTAAACTATACTCCTCTCTAAGAAACTCTATGTTAAACCCCAAGTTCGATTTATTTACATCTTATATATAATTTTGATAAGATATCATACTAAAATAATAAAAAATGGCTTACATTGGCTTGACGTTATATTGTAGTGAACAAGAACACGGATGGCGACAGTCGAATGTATTTGACACGAAAATTACAGACTGTCTCACTAAAATCTGGTAACCATACAGTAAACAGTTAATTTGCAAAATAACAGTCCATTGTCTCAATCTTAGATGTTCCTTCTATAAATATCAGTCCATCTTCTCTGATTTCATTGTTCATGCATTTACATACCGATTGCGCTTCGTTCCTGTTCTTTCCTTATCGACCTTCTGCCAAAATACATTCTATGTCTGACCATCACCATATACCATATACTACAATATGACGTACAGAATTGTTAGGCAAAATTGAGTGCTGTAGATAATGATTTAGGTTTTCTTTATTAGCTGTAATGCTCGCAGTTATGAGTTGACATTGTCGTTTTATATAAAAATATATCGACTAATCATATACGAAATACCGTATTCTACTAATGATTTAGGATTTATGTTTTAAGCTCATATAATTAAGGGGACGGTTTGCTGTCCAATGTGGTAGTCTGGAGTGTATCAGGCTCCTTCTTAAGCTTTTAACACACAGAATTAACATACGATTTGTTATCAAGTACGATAAAACATTGTTCTGTGAATGATTTGTCTTTAACTTGATAAAATATCGAGTTACTTATGCTTTATCAGTATACAATTCATATTGGCCTTTATTTAAGTTCTTTTCCTATTTTGAATAGCTTCTAGTTATCTAGTCAACATTTTCGAAAACAACTTGATGAAGTATTTGGTAGCATTCACTCATTTTCCCCTTCCTACTGGTTCACCCAAGTGACTGGCCTTCGATTTGACTCTGTTATCTCAACAAAGTACTATCTCACGACAGCAAGAAGGATGTCGTAGAGATAAGCTAGGTTCTAGAGTTAATGGTTAGCACTGTGGTGAGAATAATATTGACAGATGAAGTAAGGTGTTTGGTAACTTTTCAAAACAGTAAACAAATAACAAGTCATGACTGTTTCCAATCAAATCATTAATCTACATACCAACTGTAAATAGGCGTAATTTTTATGCGAATTTGATAAATAGCTAGTCCTTATTTCAGGACAAACGTTGATTTGATGGTCTGATATTCAAAAATAGAAATCCCAATAGATTCCAATGATTTTTATGACTTTTTTCCACAAATTGATGCTTCTTAATACTAACTATTGTGGATTGAAAGTTACGTTTGACATAAACTTTAATCATGATAAGTGTTGCTAAACAATGTATCAAAAGAATAATAGTTCAGAAATGGATTTCCAAAACGTCCACTAAAGAGCCTATGCTACACTAACGTTTCATTATCAGATTCATCATTGTTATATTTGAGAGATAATAGGGGTAACTCTAACAACACTTGGATACGGGATGAAACAGCTTTCTTCTCTCCTACGTTGTACAGAAGACTTATTATGACAAACAGAGAAGAACTGATTTACACCTGAGACAATTCAATTATAACTCTATTAGACTCAATGATTGTAAAAAATAAATGATGTTGTCAATTGAACACAAGTCTACAGGGAATAAGTCTTTGCAATGAGAACTCGCATGAGTACTTTGGCCTTCACCTGATTTTTAGGGCTTCATCACCCACGTTAAAAATATCACTAAACTGATATTGATTTAGCGAAATTTAGAGCCAAAGAAATGTCATTGAGCCCCAGCCAAATCATCCGATAGTCCGGTCACAGAATGTTAAACAGTTCACTGATCCTCCTCAAGGTCAAAAACAATCAATGCACATTAGTTAACCACACGACATGAACTAGCCCATGCGGTGGTGGTCTCTCTCTTCATTGTATCTGATCTTACCAATATATTTCTGTAATAACGTCCTTTGTGTTGTACGGTCAATAAACCAGCCATAGAACTTGGATACGACGAAAGGGTAATCCACATTAGGCTCTGGCACTGAAGTGTGACTTCAAAGTTAGCTGGTTCACCAAACTACTTACGTCCAATTTGAGTGGGCCCCCGATCACTTGACACAAATCATTAACGTTGGTGATCTAAAGAAAGATCACTTCCAGGCAGAGTTCAGATAGGTCACAAACAAAAGAGGGATGGAGACAAGTTCATTTTAATTGCAAAAATATAATGGGATTGTCTTAGCGGAAAGTAAACGTACAACTCACTTCAATAAAAACCCCACCACCTCTAACCGGATAGCTTTGAGTAGTCATTTTGCCAAACAGTACTATTCAACTTATATGTTAGAATGTATAAATCTGAGAAACGAAGATTAAAAGATGTTCAGTACGTACTTCTAACCTTGGGATTTTCAACAAAAGTAACTAGCTTAAGGTCTGTGGATAAATTATGAAAACAACCGTGGGGATATTTCTTTCAACTGAGTTGAGAGGCGTAGCTCACCATCTTCACGCTACATTTTCCAGTAAATATACTATTTATCCTGTAGTTGTGACTGGAATACAACATATGAGGATGTGGACAACGTGTAAAATACCCTGCATTTGTGTGTGCAGGCATTGTTTGAACCTTCTTGCTATGATCTTAAACATGATTAGTGCTGAAGGGTCCAAAAAGAAAAGATATGTTAACACACGAATCGTTATTGAAGATGCGGAGTGCCAACATAAGGTAACCTGACGTTCTACGATACGATAAGAGGAAAAGGTACGGGCGTTTTAAGCTCTCGCAGTGGCATTGGTTCTAACCATACAATCCTCGGAGCTGAGCATAAGATAAATGAGAAAATTCATAATCAACACGGAAAGAAGGTCGGTAGTAGTGAACGCGGGAATAATTGTTCAGCATAGCATGGCTCGGCCATACAGGCGTAGTCATTGTGTGCGACGTATTTCTATTCAAGTCAGATATATTACTCCACCCACAGACTAATTGTGTTCTTCAGAAGTACTAAAAATCATATTGTTGATTGTCATTGTATGAAGAGACAATATAGATAGTGGTGTAACTTTCACGCATAATCTTACGGATTAGGTAGACACATCATGACAAATCTACGGTTTTGGGATTAGGTATATCATAACGGTAGAGAAGATAAATGTACTAATACCGGACTAAACCATAAAACCACACGCTTATCGCAGGGTAGTTTGGAAAGACCCATCACTAGCTTAGTTACCACATGCTGAACAAGCTAGAGTGTGTCAACATCTCTAATAACACATGGATCAGCTGTTTCGATGCAGTACCCCAGGTGTGGCCTTATATATGTGGGGTATAAAACCCGAAATATACTTTCTTCAAAACACTTGAATCCTTGGCAAGGTGACCACAACACTCAAAAACTCTCGGTGGCTATCGCATTACAATGTATAATTTCTTTAGTCATGACATTTTTTACTCTGAAGACTTTTGTTCTTGTAATGTACTCTTGATGGCATGCTGGTAACTGTCCTGTGTCCTATATGCATTAGTACATTACTCTTGAAATTAATTTCCATACCCCAATTTTATGATCGTCTAACTAATTCATCTAGTCCAGCTTGGGGATCAAGATAATCAACCCCATTACTGATCACTCTCCAGATTTTGACATCTGTAAACAATAGTATCGGCGAATTAAGCAGTCTCGGTAGTTCGTTGACGTAGAGAACAAACTTTAGGAGATCTTAGATGATGACTTGAGGTACATCACTTTAAAATAGTTCCCATTCAGTGTCCCATTTACCCTGACCCCCCGTCTTTGACCGCAGAGGAAGTTTCGTGCCCCTCCTTCTTCAGCGTATGTCAATCTAAAGCTCGAGAGCTTCTGAATAAGCCCTAAGTGAGAAACCCTACCTAAGGCTTTACTAAAATTTGTGAATATCATTTAGACGAGCAAACCACCACTTGGTGTTCAATTCTCTTTCACAACTAGTAAGTAAGCTAAATATGAATGCTTACTGGAAATCTATGTCGCTGGGAAATTAACAGACTGCATGATTCCACGTGATTCAGTACCTTTGGTGGAATTGTTTTTTCAAGTAACTGTGTTGGTTAAACTGACAGATAGCTAGTTAAAGGCGACCTACCTCTTTCCACAGTTAAACGTGGGGCTAATTATAGTACCCTTTCAATTCCTATAGAGTCGAGTTTGGAAAAGTAACATGTTGAACAGAATCGTGAGTGCTTATGAAATAATGTCTACGAGGGATGGCGGCAACCGTCGGTATAACCCATCGGGACCCAGTAACTTAATAGATTTGTGTTATGACTTTCGCCTCTGTCAATTATCACGTAAGAAAATCACCAACCAGAATACTAGCTTATATAACCTCGTTTCTGTACTAAGCTAATAACACTCCATGTATCACTAGAAGCCTTACATGAAATGTGAATCCTTAGTGGTTCTCAAAATAGTCCTGCCCGTTGAGTCCAGAAAACAATCTCAGCCTCCACTGCATGAATCGTATATTTCAGAAATGCATGGCTTATGAAAAAGCGCATCAAACCACATTACACCATAAAATGAAGGACAATAATTATACAAGATCAGGTAAAAAAATGCAGTGAGTGTAAGAGATTGTTACTGGTAGATAGGGGATATCTCGAGAATTGTAAATCCCATAATGTTAGTCAATAGGTCAAATGAAAGCTTATGGTAAAAAGAATATCAATATACATATAATATAGTTACTTAATAGTTATCAAATTAGAATATATGTAAAAATAGTCCATAAATAATCCCTGGGAACTGCCATTTTTTTCGGACGCAACAAGTTCAGGTTGGTAAGTAATTAAAAAACAGCTTTCCGGTCATAACCGATGGTTCTATAATGGGTATCACAGCAGTGTGGTTATGCGAAGTATTATTAACAATACTCTCAGAGTAAACCTAGCCGAAATAGTCTAGTAAACATTTCAGTTCTTACCATATCTGATTTATTTAGTATATCTGAATTGTTGAGATAGAATTGTCTCCGACTGTCAGAATGTTAGACCATTAGATATTGGGATGGGGTGGAGCAAATACATACCCCATATCATGTGCTTGAAACGTAAGGTACAGTGCAATATGATCATTGTTCGATAATCATCACAGTGGTGTCTAAAGACAAGGTCCAGTAATGCTGGTTCATGTCGGTTCAGTGATACGTTTTACAAGAGCACAGAGTGACTTGGCTCCACGAACATCCAGTTAGCGCCAGACCATTGGAAAATTAGTTGGAATCGAAAACATCAGTGCATATAGCTGACTTCACCGTAACACTGAACACAGTATAGAGTACCGTAGTGCAGACGAAGACATGAAGGAAAAGGTTGTCCAAAGTGCCGGAAGTTATAAATTGAATCTAACAAGTTAGATGCAGAATGGAGAATTTCGGTGCTCAGGAAGTTTCATAGCTCCAGGATTAGTGCTTCAAACCCCCTAATAATGACTTCCCAGCTTCCACTTATCTCGAAGATATAAAACTGTGTACAAGGCTCTGACACTGCTGGAAGTGTGGATGAGAAATTTTGGCCTAATATTCGCCCTTCAGAAAACCCAAAAGCTGTTCCCTCGCACTCATAAGAAGTAAACAAATAGCTATGTTTACTGCAAAGACTTTCTATTTCGAAGATAAACAGAGAGTAACAAAAATCTCTCCAATTGACAGCAAACACTAGCAATAATGAAATTCCACATTTTAGGGCTGAGAGTACGTATATTTTGTCTTGCTTCATTAGATTGTAGTGACCGGCCAGTCTCGATAAGAACACGATTGGAATAACAGAAAGAATTATTATTATTGTAACCAATTGTACCAGAGATTGTTTTACTGTATTTGTTTAACTGTATCAGTTTCACTTCTTGTTTCGCTTTCCTCCTTGTTTGGTTCGAACTTGCTCACGCACTGCCCATTTCGCCTGTACCCTTTGGCACGCCTCGGTATTATTTCGATACCACGAGATCGCCAATAAATATACTTGATCTGGATTAATAAAGCCTTCTGATTTACGAGTTATCAAAGGAACCAAGTCGTTTGTGGGCGCGTAATCGAATAGTAGTGGTGGTCATAGTCCGTCCGCGACTCGACATCCACTACAAACTGGTGAGCCGTATTTGGAATACTCACTACAAACTGGTGAGCTGTATTTGGAATACTCACTACAAGATAGTGTGACATTGGTCCCCTCAGTAGATAGCTTCAGAAGGCTGGACAGTTACATCCACATCTGTGAACAATTCTGCTGCGGCCAGAGAGATGAATGAATAACTCGGGAAATTTCACTCAACTCACCAAAAATCCTCACCTTTTATCCCCTTACTTCTTTATTATTGTCATTATTTTTTATTAATAGGTCCACGTCTATTCTGTTCTGAGCTCTTTCCAATCCTCGGATTATCCCTATCTGTTTTATTTTTCCTCAAACAGATAACCCCCGGTGGCATAATAGTGACTTCTCTACATATCCCTTTTGTCTCTCAACAAACGCTACCAATAAAAATCACAACAACCCATCTTTTACATTTCAGCCAGATTCTTCAGGAACTTTTTCAAGAAGTGACCAAACCAACAACACAGGTTGCTTGGAAAGATCTTGGATTTTGATACGGCTTCGAAAGTGAAAAGCAAAGAAATCGATTGTTTTATAATAACTAGTTAAAAAAATAATGTATACTTACGCACCCAATATTAGTTTAATAGATATTTTCCATTTTTTCACTGTGTATTTATCGATGGCTCACTACTTCTTAATTTAAGAAATTGCTGAATTGGAGCTCTTTTAAACTCTATGCTCATTCTTTTGAAACTACTTACACTGGGGAGTGTTAAAACATGCTTGTTTTCAAGGTCGTGTTAAGTTTTGTGTTTATGCCGCTAATTCGAATAGAGCACTTCCTTGAGATGAAGAATTATTTATGTTTGCTAAGCATTTTACTGTCTGTAAATCATGCTCTTACACGTGAGTAGTTATTCAATGGATCACGAAATCCACATGTTAGGGCAAATTACTTTATCTGAGCGTTCCAGCTAGTAAAGGCAACTAAATTCGCACCTAGCTTATTTCGAATGGTGCACAGGTCTCCAGATAGGTTTGCCGAATTTGTTGCGATACACATTTTACATTATAGGTTATTGCAATTTTGGTGTTTTAGTGACCATTTTAGTTACGATTCTGTTTATCTAGCTTTAGTACTAAATACATTCACTATATAATCGTAAGGGCTTCTAATTGCGTCTGTATACAAGTGAGGAAAATTAATACCCTCCTGTGGTATGAACACGTCACCACTCAAAAACCACAATGATAACAATCTCGGTTCAACTTATGTATCATCAAGCTGAAGCTACCAATTTTATCGGGCATTTCATTTTTCCTGGCCACTAATAATTAGAATTATATATTTAACCTATTTTACCGTAGATTTCGAACTTGCTTACGATTAGTATTTATTCGTACAGGAAGGACTTACTAAACATTAGTAATATCACAACCATATTTTTAAATGTGTGACGTTAGTTTGTTTCGAAACAAGACAAGAGGTAGGGTCTAAATACTATCGTAACGTCCTACTAAAAGGTTCTGTATTTAGCCAATAACTCAACTCCCACCCTATTGACAGGGTCATTCATATAACCTTTTAGATATTTTTACTTCCTGCTTGAGTCCATTATTGAAAACAAAACTCAAGTTACCTTTGTGTTTTGTTAGTTAACTTTATAGTCCTTGACCGAGGAAAAACTAACTCAGTAAAAACTAGAGTGCAAATGTTCTTATATACATCTCAGTAATTGAATTCACTAGCATACATAGAAGTAATAAACAGTGAACGTATTAGTAGACTGGGCAGACTGGGATAACAGTAGTACTAGATTAACAACAGAATTAATCCTCTTTGGCAATAGACTGTTCAGCAATTGTATTTTAGTGAAATAAATCCAAGGCTACATTGGACTAATCTAGTGGGTACTGTATTGAAATGAATCAAAACTGTCCAGAATGTCCTTCAGTCAGTCTCAAGTATTTAATAATAAAGAACAATCAACATACATATATACAACCAATTAAAGGAATATTAGAAGGATTCACATTTAAGGAATTCGAGTTAATCATTCATCTGAACACAAAGTAACTAATAGAAATGAACTGATGTATTTGACAGCCGTGTGATCAGTTAGGTATAGTATTCCAACATGTCTGTCTTAAATACCACACTTTAGTATAACTTCTTGAACATAGCTCTGCCTTAATATTTGGAAGCTGTGCATACCAACTGTTACACTGGATAAATTTTGGTTTCATTCTCATTACAATATTTTGTTTTTACGTTCGCGGCCTATAATTGTACCTGAGTCTTTTGGTTTTAAAGATTATAATGATAATATTAAGTTCACAGAGGAGAGGTGATGTTTCTGAAATGCTTATTTATCATTTTGCTGAATGATATAATTTATATGCAGAGAGTTTTTGATGAAACCTAAAGTTCCTCATTTTTCTCTCACTTCCGCCACAGTGCGTTTATGGCGATAACCAGTTTCACTTCATTAATCTTCTTCTGAAATACTTAGTCTGATACAATCAGGATATTTTGGCCCCAAATCTTTTGTTCATTAATCAAGACTACATCTTTTTTTGGGTAAATAGCACTACCCTTAAAGTCCTGCAAGATTCGGTACCGCTTTCAACTAATTTAACAGACATGGTAACCCTAAAACACGCACTTCAAGAAAAGTTTCCAAAAAGAGGTTTTTGAATAAATAATTTAACAGACTTCAGATTCTGGGAGTTGAATTATATTAGCCATGCGTCTTGTTTGGATATTCTTGGATCAATTACTTACACCTTAAGTTTTTCCAATAAGATCTTCGGTTCCTATTACAATGATTCTGTCTTTCTTTCCTAGAATGTATTTCTACAACTAGCTACTTAGCCTGTATATACAGTTTATCATATTCGTAATCCCTGATCTGTTCACAGTTCTTTTCCAATCCTGATTTCCACTGCCTAGTCGTCTTCACAAAGGGATGCATTTGTTGAGCATTATCATGACTTGTTAAAATTTAACTTGGATCTCGTAAGTCATTGTGGATGTTTAATCTGAGTTGGCAGTTTGACATGCTCCGACATACTCTTATAAAAAACACATCTGTCAAGACCACAAGAGGGCTAAACCCTTCAATGCTTCAATAAAACTAGTAAGACCCTTTTTATGTAAAGTTGGATCTACCAGATGAGAATCATGATGTTTGTCTTAGAGTAAACGCAGACTAATTAAGATTATGTCGTATTGAATGAGAATCTAAAATCTCTATCAAAATGGTTATTAACCATGAATTTTAAGAATCCCACCTGATCATGTAGTCAAAATAGTAGTTTGAGAATAATTATTGTTAGCAGTGAAAGAGTTTGAAGTTTATTCATCAGAATCATGCCACTTTTATATTATATTTAGTCAAACCATGCTACCCGTCTAAGAATTTTCCATTTTATTTAGCAGAGCAAATTTGATTGATGGCTTGTGAAGTTAGTCTAATCCTTAGCAGGTTCTTTTAAATAATTTGTGAAGGTTTGGCAGATAGGACAGGTTTCGAAATCGAACTGGAATATGGCTTTATTATTGAACTTGCATTATGATAAGAGGTGTATTTTCTACATTTATTCATCTCTCCCACTCACTCTGTAAGATTTTGTTAGTTGGCATGTAGGTAGCCAAACCTCAGAAAATAATAACCCATCGCTAAAAGCAGGTGATTTTAATTATGGAAACTATTCATATGAAACCACTGTCCCCACAACACTTATTCAACGAAAAAAGACCAGTTGAATTGGAAACCGACCAGGTTGGTTGAAAAGTCATCACTGCTCAAATCAAAAGAAACTATACCTAGTTTACCGACTTTAATTTACACTGATGAACACACCATTAAGTGAACTAAATAATGTTACATTTTAGTATGAGAAACATCAGATGACTTCCGTCGACAGCCAATTTTATCATGCTTGTTACCTAGGAATTTCATAGTAGATTAAGCCAAAACATATATATATATATATATATATATATATATGTAAGCATATGTCAGTTCACTTGAAGATACGTATCGGAAAAATAAAGAGGATGAAGGAGTACTTATTTATAAGTCTAAAATCAATAAGATGGATGGCATAACCATTATAGATGGTTTGAAAAGCTTACATAAGTTCATGACAAGGACTAGTGGAACGATAATTTTAAAGGGGATAACGTAGAAGGGGATAACGTAGCACTTAGCCATGGCAAGATTGGATAAAAAAGATACAAACAATAATTATAACACTGGTATTTTTAAATAGAGATGAGTAATAGTTAGCGGTAGAATCCAGGAGGCGAGTCTCATATTATTTGGGACTTGCATGCTGGATATGCCTACGTCCTAGAGTTGATGATTTCCCCGGACTCGAACCTGATACCGTTTGTTTCAAACGTCATTGCGTTATCCACTTAGCTACTGAGTCTATATGACTACTGGTTTGTGCAATAGGGTGGATTATAATACTACCAATAGTAATAAAATGCGTAATAATGATGATAATAAGCATTAGAAAAGATTTTAATCAGAATTACAAATTTACCATGATAGTGATAAACTGACAACTAACTCTTTCCGAATGTATAAATTCGGTTTGAGTTTTTATGATAGGAACCGTTTCATCGAGATGTAAATGAGTTGCGTTTCATCTGTCAGTAATTTGAAATGCTTTTCCAAAAGTGTTGATTTGCCCAATATCGATTGAATGTTGGGATATTGTAGTGTTGAAAGTCATAGAAACAACATTTAATCTGAACTTCTTTGAAACGGGATTAGAAATACAAACAATTGCTCTTCTCTATGCGAATCAATAAATGCAACTGGATGTACTAAGAAAAGAGAAGTTATTAATTTTTGTTTACTTCAGGAAGTAGTTCTTTTCACACAAGGCACTACTCCTTGCCACTCGATAAACAATCTTCATTGAAGCATTCATATTCTATTGATCTCCTTTGAAGTCAAGATATAGGAAACAAGTTTTCTTTTCTATTGAATTATATCTGACGCATTATTTTGTTTGAGTTTACGTATTGATGTATCTATAGGGGTTATAGAATTTTGCGTTCTTGTTCTAAGCTTTTCCCTAGCAAAGAGTTTACCAATAAGGTTAAGGTGATTTTGTACAATACTTTTTTTAAAATTAACTTTCATAATTGTTTTATTTTTTCCGCTCTTCCCCCTCCCCCCCAAAAAAAACAAACAAAAAATATAGAAGAATGTGATTATTTTCCATATATACCACTTGGAATGACAGATCGTTATAATGGAATAAAAGACAGTCAAATTACAGCATCATCATCATTTTCCGATCAAACAATGCCATATTATGGAAGACTTCATATATCTGATGGTAACATTTGATTTATCCTTTACTACTTATTACCTCTTTTTTGTTTAGCTTATTTATTCAATCAAGACTTACGTAATTCATTATATATTGAATAAACTTAAATTTTATAAATATAGAAGGTGCTGGTGCATGGATATCGTTAGATCAAGATGATAAACAATGGATACAAATTGATTTATTAAAACGTAAAGTAATACAAAGTATAGCAACACAAGGTAGACAAGGTGCTAGACAATGGATACAAGATTATTATATCTATTATACTGATTCAAATGAACCAATACATTGGTCTATTATAAAAGATGATTTAGGTCAACCATTGGTAAATTCATATAAATAGATGGATATACATAATGATTAGTTATTCGATGGTAATGTTGATGATAATACAGTGAAATTTAATAATTTCACATATCCAATTGTTGCACGTTATATACGTTTAAATCCTCAACGGTGGAATAATTTAATATCAATGAGAATGGAATTATTTGGTTGTGATTATAGTAAGTTAAATTAGATGACTATATGGAAATCTTTCAATTATATTAGGACCATTTGTTGCATATATGGATGGTACAAGTTGGATTGATTTAAGATTAGATTTACCAGGACGTGCTACACAAACTTATGTAGATGAAATTAGTTTTAGATTTCGTACAAAAGAAATAAATGGTTTAATATTATATGGTGATTCAAGTCAAGGGGATTATTTATGTGTTGAATTATATAGGTAAGTAAAGTTTTTTTCCTTAATAAGTAATTGATCGTTAACTAATGTTGACCGCTTCACTTATCTTGGAAGTCTTATCAGCCCTTGTGGTCTAGTGTGTGATGAAATATCATCACGGATATAGAAGGCTCATCTAGCTTTCGTCAACTTGCGTCATTTGTGGCGTAGGCGAGATATCTGTCTAGCAACCAAAGGACAGTTTTACTGTGCAGCAGTTCGTTCCGTCCTACTTTATGGCAGTGAAACATTACCGATAAGAGTAGAGGGTATTCGTAGACTGCTAGTATTTGATCATAGGTGTCTTCGAAGCATTGCTCTTATACCCTGGAAGCACCGAGTAAATAATGGAGTTGTTAGGAAACGGGTACTGGGTAAGGATAATTTTTTTCTGGTTAGCGTTTTTTTAGCGAGTTGATTTTCTACGGGATGGGGTCGCTAACCCCATGTCCAACCCTTCTCCTTTACCCGGGCTTGAGACTGGCAGTAACCCCCGGAGGAGCTACAGGCGGAAGACAAGCCCTCACATGGAATCCTGAAGGTCAAAGGAGAAGAGGAAAACTAAAGAACACATTACGCCGAGAAATGGAGACAGACATGAGAAGAATGAACAAGAACTGGATAGAACTAGAAAAGAAGGCCCAGGACAGAGTGGGTTGGAGAATGCTGGTCGGTGGCCTATGCTCCATTGGGAGTAACAGGCGTAAGTAAGTAAGTAAGTACTAGGTAAGTATGGCGAATCGATTGATGAAGTAGTGAAACTTCATCAGTTGAGATGGCTTGGACACGTGTTACGTATGCCCAACCACCGACTGCCCCGACGTGCGATGTTTTATGGTGTAAAAGTGGGTCGGAAGAAAGCTAGAGGCGGCCAGACCAAAACGTGGAACAAATCCATGAAGTCACTGACAAGTGAACTGAGCCATGTTGGTAGGTATAGACTACCTGGTTGGGATTCGCGAGATGATAGCAATCGATGGTTAGAAACCTTGAATGACGTGGCTCAAAATCGTTTGCAATGTCGAAGGTGCATCCACTCTTTATGTTCTGCCAAATCCCAATCTTTTGAATTCTTCACATCTCTATCTCTTTTCTCTTTCCAAATTTATTTCATTGGATTATACTCCTTGAATAACATCTACAAACCCTAATCTTTCGGATTGCTGCTTATACTACTTCTACCACAATGGGACTTGAATCGACAACTGCATCTCTGTGCTAATGGGGTATGGCAACTCGAACTGATGTACGTACGTACGAAGTTGTACGTTGTGACTGACTGACCGATGTAGTAGACAAGAACACAAGTGTGGGGACAATCGACTGTCTCACAAATAATCTGATAACCATATAGTAAATAGTTAGTTTGCAAAATAACAATCGATTGTCTCAATCTTGACTGTTCCTGCTGTAAATATCAGTCCATGTTCTATGAAATCATTGTTCATGAATGTTCATACCGATTGCGTTCCATTCCCGTTCTTACGTTATTGATCTTCTATGCCTGACCCTCGCTGTATGCTACTTATGTGGATATAAGTAACCCACACCACAGTGATAGCTATTGTCATGTTTGTTTATACCTTTTAATGCTGATCGAATTCTATCGATCAAGTTACAATACGAATACTAGTTTAAGTTACTGAACATTCTATAGACTATATTGAGATGTTAAGTGATTGGAGATAGTTAACAAAAAAAACCACTTGTCAGTAAGGTCTTCTATACTAGCAATCTTAAGGTAAACCTGGAAGCAGTTGAAGACTGTTTCATCCTATTGTGGGACTCCTCAGCAGTGCACATCCGCGATCCCTCCCCACGTAGTCTGCATTCAACGATGTTAATGATTAGCTTCAACCATGATTTCAACTATTAAATTACTATAATATACACAAAACCCCTTTTCGATATTGAATGTTGTCTGTTTACCATAATTTGATCAAATTTTGTTTTTATTTTCAGTAAACTACTACTAGGTACTAGTTAGTAGTATGATTTCTTAGGGATTTATTCAGAATTTTGGGAAATAGTAGTTTTTTTTAAGAAATTTAGTATTCACTTACAGTAAAACACTGTTTACTGATGAAATCTTCTGTATTACTTTTTGTATCTAATATTAATCCGTATATTCTGTTTACAGAGGAAGATTACGTGTTCGTGTAAACTTAGGCACAGTACCATTGTCCAATGAACCTACAGATAATATTGTCGATGCAGGCAGTCTATTAGATGATGATCAATGGCATGATGTACAAATTATAAGAGAAGAGAAAAATTTAAATATATCTGTTGATAGAATTAAAGTTTGGCGAAATATTTCAGCTATATTTGTACATATGAACATGAATCGTAATGTAAGTTTAAGTATAGTGAATGTATATCTATGAAGTAATCTTGACTTTTGTCATCCTCTTGTAATCAATTTTGATGTGGGTTTGTTCTCTGAGCTGATGATCTCGTTCAGAAGGACGATGAAAGCTCCACGACCAAACCATACAGCTCAGAGAACAAACCCACATCAAAATCACCCACCTGAGCTACAAATCGTCTCCACCATCTCTTGCAATCAATGTTAAACCGTGTAGTGAAGTTAATAAGTCGAAAGACTGGACTTTATCATACAATTCCAAATGGTTCTATGTAATCATAAATGAATAATGGTTACATTTCCACTTGATTATTGGAATAACCTTGATTATTATCTCTAGAAGATAATGAGTATCCTGGGGAGAATGTAGACTCTTCCATCAGCTGACGTCGACGGAGAGAAAAGTTTCATAAGATTTGTAGACTGGTACCAATCATTCAAAATCATTTTCATGAGAACTAGATTACCCATGAAGAAAGTTTATTTTACTCTATTTGCCTTGTTACTTTCTTCATTTACCATACTTAATCAAAATACAGTGAACGTGTATACCATACTTGAACTAAATATCTACCGGAGTAATCCGTTTTTCAAAATGAATGATTCTTCTGAACACATGACAAAATAATTAACCTAATGGCTAAATGTGTTGGAAAATGGAATATTTCTCTCTAAAGCTAAACAATTATGAGCTAAAAAAATAGTTTGAAAAACTGTTATTTTATGATTCATAACCCTTGTATGTAAACTTGAATCTGGTACGTCGAAACTTTCATTTTTAGTCCCAGACTCTGAAGGATACCTTGGAGATTTTTTTAAGTACTCCTTCACACTATGTCGTGGATGCTCACTGCTTAGGAGTCACATACTAGGGTAAAACGTCCATTCAATGTTTAAAGGTTTTCAATGATGGTCTAACTCAGGTCGGTTTATGATTTCAACTGTGAAAATACTACAATCTCCATAAGTCCCCATATTAAAAACTTATTTCGTGAATACAAACCTACAAATGGATGATAAGTGTCTGCTAACCCTTGGTTAGTATTCTTCAAGAATTTTAGTCTACTTAGATGCTTTACCAGAAATTTCCTGTAAATTAAGAAAAAAATTGTTTTATTATGGTATTAGGGAATGATGGTAAATCAGTTGATGAGGTTGTAAATTTACGTCGAATGAGATGGTTGGGCCACGTATTACTCATGCCCAACTACCGATTATCACTGTGCGCAATGCTGACGAATGTTGAAGACAGATGGAAGAAAGTTAGGGGCAGCTAAACCAAAACGTGGCATCAGTCCATAAAGCCACTAACTTCTGATCTGAGCCATGTTGGTAGATGCAGACTACTTGGATGGGGTCCGCATGACCATCGTAACCAAAGCTTGGAGACTCTAGGTGACATGGCTCAGAGTTGATCACAATGGCATAGGTGTATTCACTGTTTGTCTTCCCTTAAACTGTCAGATTAAAATTGCTTTATATCTTTCTTTCTACGAACTAAATAAGCAAGTAAAAAGTTTGGTAATATGACTACTTAATTTGGATGTATTTCAGTAGTTATACAGTTATTTTTATGTAATAAGTCATGTAAGTTCTTTTCGTTGAAGTTAATGTTTAAAGACAATTCAACATTCTTCTCATCATCTTTACTTGTTAACTTTTGTGATAATAGGTTAGATTTGTCCTTTGAATTGATTGACATGAAGCTTTCATTGTCCTTCCGAACAATATCCTCAGCTTAGACTCGACAAAAATAAGGATTATTAGATAGTTCCTATAGACAGAGTTTATGTTGATGATGTTATTTGAAGTGAATAAAAACTTCATTATTAAATCACTCAATTCACAGAATTCAACATTGTCTGCACTTTGATTAAAGCAACTAGCAATACTTTAATTCATTAATTAATTTGAGTAAATAAAAGATAATAGATGTGTAGTGATAGATAGTTGGAATGATTTAGATAGTGAGCACATGAGTGATGATGTTTAGTTTAATGAATAAAGTAAGTAATTGTTAAAGTTTCTCTATACTTACAACTGACTTACCACAAAACCTTAATAAAGTATGTAACTTAGTATACAATGGACAGTTCTCTCATTATATCTGTACTAGGATTGATATCAATAATGTTGATTTAATAGAATAGCTCATGAACTAATATTCACATTGGATAATGGCTAGCAGTGGAATCCAGTTTGACGCGAGTTTCATCTTATTCGGGACTCGTCAGCTGGATGTACCTACATATCAGAGTTGATGTTCACTCTGGGACATAAACCCAGTACCTTTCGCTTCAAACGCCATCACGTTATCCACTCATCTACTGAGTCCTGATAGCCATTTGCTTGTGCAATGTGGTGAAGTTTAAATTCACTTGGTATTGTTTGTTTAAATCTTTCCATTGATGTTTAGGACTGCAACTGGTCAGTCTCTAATTGGCATATGGGCATATGTGCGTAATATTCACATTTCTTATAAACAACTTAAATCCAACAGTGTTAATGTCTAACTTCAACCAATTCACAAAGTTGAGCAACCGTTCACCATTGTCTTCAGTGAGTTGATATCTCACAACAGACCTGGTTGAACTTCACTGGTTACGGCTTCCCACTAGAACTCTAGGAAATACCGTAGATACGCACTGCTGAGGAGTCCCACAATAGGACCAAACGACTGTCCAATATTTTCAGGTTTTCCATGATGATCTAGGTTCAATTGACTTTTGATCTTAACTATTAAAATGAATAGATTGAATATTAAACTCTTCTTTACATGTTTTTCTAATTCAAATTAAGCTTTCAATTGGTGGTTTACCAGATTATTCAAATCGTCGTGGTATAAGTGTCAATCAAAATTTTATTGGATGTTTAGAAGAATTTATTTTCAATGGTGTACATATTATTAGAGATGCACAACGTTCATTAATGAAACTACCACAATTATTATCTGATAATCAATTAGAAATACCATGGGAAGAATTACTTGGTTATCCAAAACGTAGTTCATTTATATGGTGGGGTCCACCTATAACACAAGAGAAATTAAATATTACTGGATTAACTATTAGTGGTTCTGGTATATTAGGAACTGAATGTCCATCTACTGTAATTGATAATACTGTATTAACATTTCCAGATATTCAACAATATATTGTCTTTTTAAAGATTGAACGTAATGGTGGTACAAATATATTACAATTTGAATTTGATTTTCGTACTCTTAATAAAGGTGGAATACTGTTCTATCATACTGTTGATAAAGATAATAATTATATATCTGTAAGTGTATTTCATTATTATAACTTTATATTATTGAATTATCTTATTATAAAGAATTATTATAAGAAAAAGATTGATAATGGCTAGCAGTGGAATCGACGACGCGCGTTTTGCCCCGTTTGGGACTCGTCAGCTGGATGAACCTGCATCTCAGGGTTGATTTTCACTCTGGGACTCGAACCCAGTACTGTTCGCTTCAGACGCCATCACGTTATCCACTTAGCTACTGAGTTGTGATAACCACTTGCTTGTGCAATGAGAGACCGATCAATTGCGTCAATGGGAAAATTCAAACAAACAATACCAAGTGAATTTAAACTTAACCCTATTACACTACCAAGTGGCTATCAGGACTCAGTGGCCGAGTGGATAACGTGATGGCGTTTGAAGCGAAAGGTACCGGGTTCGAGTTGTGGAGTGAACATCAACTCTGAAATGCAGGTACATCCAGATGACGAGTCCCGAATAGGACAAAACGCGTGTCCTGGATTCCATTGCTAGTCACTATGTGTCTTTGCTTATAATGCTTGTGAGTTTAGTCTATATCGAGGCAATTCGCACAGTATGCACATATAGCCAATGAGAGATTGATTAATTACAGTCCTAAACATCAATGAGAAGATTTTACCAAACAATACCAAATGAATAAAAAGAATCAGTTAAATATTATCATAGATACTTGTAAATCATGAGTATCTTGTTCATTATTATAGATCAATTAACTACTAGTGATGTTCAACGTTATCGAACAGAAAATATATAATTGTCAATAACACTGGATGATTTTTGCGCTATATATTGTGTTATGTTTGAAGCGGTTACGAGTTCACTTAATCTGCAAACGGAACAAAGACTTGTGACCAAAGACCAATAAACGATCTATTCTGACGCGTTCCAGACCCAGCTGTCTAGAGTGAGAAGTTCAAGTTGGAAGTGGAGAAGATATATTCCGTAAGCAGCCAGAAGCACAAGCTATCCCAACAAGAAAAAATTAAACGTATATATACAGCATGAAATTATCCTTGGAAAGCATTACAAAATAGCGTATTAAAAGATACAACAGACTAATAGTGTTTAAGATTTTCTCAAGTGAAGGTGAAAAGAGCGCTTTTGGGGTGAAAACAAAAAAATTACAAATTCCAAAAGTATGCTATTTACCAAGTAAGTTCCGAGGATCTAACATCCCCAACACTTTGAACGACATTGAAGTGATCTTGAGAATGGAAACCTACTAAGACTAAATAAGGTTTATAAACCAATTAAAATTATGATTTACAATTGATGGTTAGGGTTAAAATTTAGATTTAAGAGTTTTTCATCACAAACTAATATCAGCTATAATGCCGAGATGCTATTTAGCCAAGTAGATGAATGAATTTCGCACCAATATTCATGACTCGTTATCTTATATCTGATTGGTTCATCCATAAATTATAGTCTCGCTTCTTTTTCTTTTCTTGTCTCATCTTGGTCATTATGTGTTCAGCAATAGACTGAATCGGGATTATATATTGTCTTAGAATCTATTCACCACTCCATATATTTCATTCATTCAGTCAGTCAGATACAACGTAGGACCAGGCACATATATGCATCGGTCCAAGTTGCCATCATATGTTCCATTAGGTTCTTAATAAACTGGTGTTATTTCTATATCAAGCACTGTCTTCATGGTTTGTTCATACTATCACCTACTTCATGTGTACATTCTTTTCTTTTATAGTTTGGTATGGAAGATGAAAGTGGACATTTAGCATTAGAAATTATTTTACCTGGTGTATATATTATTAAATATACTGTAAGAAATAAAGATTCCGCTGCAATTAATGGTACATTTGCTGATGGTTTATGGCATTCAGTCAAATTTAGTATGTCACAAAATTTGGTCATACTTATTATTGATAATATTAAATATACTACTGTACAAAATATGACTTTACCAGTAAGTATAATCATCAATAATTGATTTATTATGGGTTTTTTTTATTACGGAATTCTGTTTATTATGTTAATGCCCTGGTACGGCTGAGGGTGAAGAGAGTCCACTCTCCTTCTCGAAATGCTTTCACATGGCCAAGCATATACAGCCACTACCAGGGAAGTTCTACTCACTGCATTCTCACGGCATTACTGTTGTTATCAGAAGGGGTTTTATGGATATTATAGTAATTTTGATAGTTGAGATCATGAATCATTTGAAGCTGAACCACCATGGAAAACTGGGAAGCATTGGAAGGCCGTTTCATCCTATTGTGGGACTCCTCAGCAGTGCGCATCCACGATCCCGCCTCACGAGATTCGAACACAGGACTTATCAGTTTCGCACGCAAGCGCTTAACCACTAGACCACTAAGTTGGCCGGCATCCTACGGCGTTAATGTCTAACTTCAACCAATCCACAGTTGTTTACAAAATTGAGGGAAAGAAAAGCGAGTTTCCAGAGCTTTAACTGGGTTGGTGTACACGGGAAGTCCACCTAGGGGAGTTGAAAAACCCTGATTCCAAACTATCGGTGCATATGGGCTCCAGTATCATGAAGGGATCAATGACGTCTGAACCTACTGTTCGTCACCAACTACCATGGGATTGCATATCCTGACACTGCTCTATTGTTTTGTGGATCAGACCTTTAGATAGAAGGCTCGGGGTGTGGCCCCTTAAGAAGACCATCTGCTTAGGTCTGGGCACCTGAGCAGCATCACAGTCCACACACAAATCAAGTGACTTGTGTGGCATTTTTTGTGAAAAAAATATTAGTTTCTGTTTAACAAAAAATTCTCTAAATGACTGTAATAATATCCAATTTGAAATGACTTGGATATTATTGCATTCCTGATAATTGTGAATGAAATTTGATCAGCCTTGGTTGATATATAGGTTTCATGTACCGATTTCCTCAATATGGCCATTATGAAACAAGTTAACATCGAGTAGATGGAATGTAGCCAAAAATGGCATCCAGGATGCATCCATATACCAATCAAGGTTAATCAAATTTCAGTTAAAATATCAACAACGTGATAGTCTAGGCTATTTCAAATGGAATTAAAACTCATACTCGTTGCACAAGTGGGTAACTATTTGGACTAAGAAGCTAAGTGGATTACGCAAAGGCGTTTGAAACGAATGGTACTGGGTTCGAGTCCTGGAGTGAAAATCAACTCGGATACTGGTGCATTCAGCTTTGTTCTGAATAGGATGAAAAGTGAGTCCCGAATTCTACTACCAGCCAAAATCTATCTATTGTATAATAATATCAAGTTGTCATAAGCCAGTATATTTGAATAGTTTAGTATAATTATTATTTCGAAGTTATGAATTCTCGACTTTTATTGTTAGTTTAAATAGGGTATCTTTCTTAAGAAATTAGCATGATACGTTATCAGTAAAACTGTATTATACTGATGAGCCGACGTGGATCAATATAGATATATTATCTATCCTTCTTCTGTAAGTGCTTTGAAAACCTTGAGTGTTTATTGGATCTCATGTGGAGTAAAAGCTCCAAGATTATTTTTCACAACTCTGATGTTCATCAAATCTTGATAGTTTTGCAACTGTTGTATCCCGTGGAGAATTATGAATGGTAACTTTGAGGACTATTTATGGACCAATGTGATATGTATACTTCCCATTGTGTACTTGTTAAGTAACTTAACTATTCATATTCATGTTCTTTTTATTATGAGCTTTATTTCGACCTATAGACTATTATTATACGATTTACCGTTCTTGAGTTATCCCCAGTCTATTGATTACTGTTCCCCCTATCCACAGTCACATTTGGCCAAATCTTGTACAAATATTGTTTTCTATTTTATGGTGCGATGTGGTCTGTTTGATTGTGGTATATAAACCCAGTATGTTTGAGAATAATGATTCATATTGCAGAGGCTGTTATTGGTGTTCTGGACTTAACTGACTGGGCTAGGCAGAAAGCAGAACTGATAAGTACTCAAGACTACTTATACGGCTTCTGTGTATCATTGAGCTATCAATAAATTCACTTCTCTCTCGTTGGTGGGCATCAGCACGTTCATATATCAAATAGGGCACGCGCGCAGTCAATCGATATAACAACTGCAATATCTAAAAAAACATGCAATAATCAAGATAGACATTAGATTGTCAGTACTATCGAGTAAATGTTATTCAGTTTAATTCGAAACTATTTAATTCAACTTCATTTGCACTATTCAGTATCACTGAACTTCCTTTCACTTGTTCTCATCCTACTGTAGTGTCGGTTACTATGTTAAGCCTATATAACTTATTCTAGCTTCTGGAAAAGCCAATTTATCCATTCTTCTTGAGTCACATTTCGACCTTATCAATCTTGACTGTTTTTTATATGAACACATGTGTGTATACTGCTTACCTTATTCATCACATGTCTGTAACTTATTTTTATGTAACTATAAATATCGATTGATTCAGTTAGCTCATACGCCTTCCCCACTGAGCATCCTTTGGTTTCGCTTCGCTCTCTCTTCTTCGCTGAGATTCTCTAATTGTCTGTTCCGATCAACGAGTGTACGTATTCAAACATCCACTCTCATATTTGGCATATTTAATTTCATTATTCACTAAGGCTAGTTAATTCCATAATTATATACGAGAATAGTTAGAATGTATATTTTGACAACAATCATATATACGATCTAATATGGATTCAGATATAGGGCCACAAAACTACCCATCAAACAGTTTAAATTAATTCTTGATCTCTTCACTTATCACTACTAAAATAAACTGTCATAAACATTATAAGCAAAGATGGACAGCGGCTAGCAGTGGAATCCAGTTTGACGCGCGTTTCGTCCTATTTGGGACTAGTAATCTGAATGTACTTGCATCTGAGAGTTGATGTTCACTCTGGGACTCGAACCCAGTACCGTTCGCTCCAAACGCCATCACGTTATCCAATTAGCTACTGAGTCCTGATAACCACTTTCTTGTGCAAGTGAATTCAAACTGTCATATATTTCTAAAACTCATATTGTAATCTTAATATTTTGATCAAATGTCATCTCGTCATTGACTGTACATGAATTATTATCCAGTATGAACATCCTCATTAATTATTAAAACGACTATCTCACATAATTAGTTAATTTCATTCTAACGATAATTAAATATATCTTTGTTGTAGTTTTGGGCCTCTAACCTATTTAAACAGCTTGTATAAGTCTGTATAATCCCTATTTTAAAGGTAATGGATAAGAAACTGTATACCTAGGCTTTGTGCTATTTGACACTCGTCAGTAATGTATACCTGTAATCTTGAGGGAACTGATGCTCCTTAGCCCATGTGTTATGAATTCAAAGGAAAGAATAAGACCGTATCTAATTTGTTGTGGTCTTATGTCCGGTTTTTTATCACGTGGTTTATCCACCAATCGGAATACGACTTTGCTGATTGTAACGCTGTACCAAATCAATGGCTCTCAACTGATATGAGCAGTCTAGAGTCCTTATTGGTCCCTTGTTCGACTAGCCTTTCCAATCGAGTCCAGAACACCAATTACAGCTCCTGCTATGCGAATCATTTATTTCAAGCATGCTCGGTTTATATACCGAACAGGCAGACCGCATCACACCATAAAATAGAAAATAATATTTGTACAGCATCAAGCCAAATGTGGCTGTGAACGTGGGATACAATAATCAATAAACTGAATATAATTTAGGGGCAGTAATTCGTATAATAATAACCCATAGGTCAAAATGAAGCTTGTGGTAAGATGAATATAGATATACACAATCTAGTTACTCAATAGTTAAACAATAAGAATATATATAGAATAACCGTCCATTAATAGGTCCGGGAAATTACCCGTACTTATGTCTTCGCCAGGATATAACACCAAGTCACTCAGCTTCAAAAACAATGAGAATTCAAGAACTCAGTTTCATAATAAATCTACCAAGTTATGATCAATTATGTATGGATTCTACATGTATAAAACATTTAACCATTTTATAATCCTGATTATTTTACTATTCTCATCTAGTTATATTTTGATAAAGTTTCATATATTGGTGGAGGTCGACCACAACGTTATTCATTTCAAGGTTGTCTACGTCAAATACGTATTAATGGAATTGATGTAGAATGGGATAAATTAGATCCAGCTACACGGCATCGTAGTATTATCAATGGTAGTTGTATGATACAAGATCGTTGTAATCCTAATCCATGTAAACATGAAGCTCCATGTTCACAAACAGGTTCAACATTTTACTGTGACTGTACAAATACTGGTTATGCTGGAGCTGTATGCCATCAAAGTGAATATTTTACATCATGTTCAGAAGCTGGTTTATTTTATGCATTACAACAGTCCACAATAAATATTACTATTGATATGGATGGATCTGGTGTATTGGAGCCAATTGAAGTAACATGTGATTTTACCGGTAAGAAGTGATGATTTATTATACGAAAGATATTAAATTTATGTACTAAATATGCACGAGATCTCGGTTCATAGTTGACTGTCATCAATTTTCAGAAAAATCGAACATTTCGAAACAGCTTGTGCGATCTCAAATCACGCAGACTAGTGACTAGGATATAACTTAATCGATAGCATTCTTTCAGCTCTAAGGACTCAATAAACATAATGCTGGTCACTGAATGATACCAATCAATGTAAATATTCGTCTTACAGTAGGTTAATCGTAGCCCTAGTTGCTCAGTGATAACACCACGAGCGATAAAGCTGAGAGATCCTGGTTTAAATCTACCTGTGAGCATTATTTACTACGAGCTTGTAGGCAAACCTTGTTAACCAGAGCCAACTGTCATGAAAAACAGGTTCAGGGCTTTCAGGAGATTTCTTCATACCACCAAGCACACTAAATGTGTACGTCCTTGAAATTTTTACAGTTAATATTGCCTTTGCACAGATAATCTGTTCAGATTGGACCTTATTATGAATAAATCATTATTACTTTGCCGAAGTACACAGCGCCAAACCTCGGTATTATTTACAAGGTTTTCTCATCGGATCTAAACAATTCGTCGTGGACAAAAATGATCGAACACAAAAGGTTATCAAACAGCTTCAGCCATAGATTACCATGTACTTCCTTTACAGCTGTTTCCAGGTCAGTAGATCATAATCTTTTCAAGTGTTTGTTCAAATACTTCAAGATAATTTTTATAATTGGTTGAATAGACTTTTGGACTGTACTCCAAATTCTAATTTTGTGTCGACTTTGGTCACAGTTGTAGAAAAAATAGGATTTCCAACCTAAGGAAAGTTAAATAAACCAATTATTTAATTCAAACAGCTTATACAACAAATATTAAACAGTGATCCATTACCATATCTTCTGCCCAAAAGATGACCTCTTGAAAACCATCCATCTTCTTAGCCTTCTCATGCTAAGGTTTCCACTTCCGATTGGTGTCACATACTACTTATATCTGTCCACATAAGTAGCATACACCAAAATAGTAATTCAGAATAATTATAGTTATACTATATATTCGTGAATTGGTAGAAGTTAGACACCATTGGATCCCGGCTAAGTGGTCTAGAGGTTAAGCGCTCGTGCACGAGACTGAAGGTCCTGGATTCAATTGGTGTGTGCGGGATCGTGGATGCGCACTCCTAAGGAGTCCCATACTAGAACGAAGCGACCGTCCAGTGCTTCCAGGTTTTCCATGGTGGTCTATCTTTAATTGACTCATGATTTCAGCTATTATAATTATACTACTTACTAATGAATAAGTATAATCATTAGTTTCAGAACAAATGAACGCTTAATCATCTGTGATTTCTGACATTTTCATTTTTAATGCGATACACTTGATGTACATATCTCCTTTCATTGTATATTTATTTAAAAACTTTCACTGACCAAACCCGATTCTTTTCTACCCTTTAAATAAATGACTAGAAATCTCTTCTTTCTACCAACTCTTACTTATTTCCCATTATATTCATACAATATAAAATCAGTTACTGAACATTTATTAAGACTTAATATTTTATTGAATATACACATATTCATTTTTATACTTAGGAGGTGTTGACAAATTTTCTTTTTCCTCATTAAGTTAGACCATTTCATCGAGAAGACCTAGTAAGGATCTGCTCTCTGTTTAACATCATGTCAATCAGTTAGTAAGTTACAACTTAGGACCGGGCACATATACGTATCGGTCCAAGTTGCCACACACCGAGTTCATAGAAGTAGTTACTTCAACGGTAGTAATATATAAGAGAAAGATTGCGTATAAGGATAGTACAGGAAGAAGGAATTATTTGGTAGAAAGAAAGACTTAAAGCAATTTTAATCTCACAGTTTAAGGGAAGACAAATAGTGAATACACCTATGCCACAATGAGCGATTCTGAGCCATGTCACCTAGAGTCTCCAACCATTGGTTACGATAGTCGCGCGGAACCCAGCAAGGTTGTTTGCATCTACCCACATTGCTAAGACTAGAAGTTAGTGACTTTAAGGAATTATGCCACGTTTTGATTTGGTTGCCCCTAACTTTCTTCCATTCGTCTCTAACACTCGTCAGTATTGCGCCCCGTGGTAATCGGTAGTTGGGCATGCGTAATACATGGCTCAACCATCTCAGTCAACGTAGAAATCTCTGAACATAGTAGATTTTGATCTGATCACCACTTATGAGTGATGGGTGTTATTCGACCAACATGAAGTGAATTAGATGGGTGCTAATAATAAAAATATTATGAAATACTGAAACAATGGTATTTATTCAGTCGGCCTCGTGACTAATCAATATTCGATTGGTTTGACAATCTTTTAAAGCATGCCATATCATCTTCCCTACAGATTTTTAGATAACAATTAGGTATTATGTCATTCAACTTTATGATTTATGTATTTCAATATTACAGATCCAAATACTGTAATGACAATGTTACATCATGATGCTCCAGATGATGTTGTAGTTGACGGTTATCAAGCACCTGGTTCATACAGGCGTAAATTAAATTATGGACGTGCTGATAGAGAAACACTTGGTGAATTAGTTCGTCGATCAATTGAATGTGATCAATCGCTTACTTATCAATGTTGGAATGCTAAACTTCTTCAACTTCCAGCTGGAGGTTAGTTTAAGTCAAAACAAAATTCTTCTTATCACATCAGTATGAATGTGAACTATTTGTTTAAACGATAAAGAATTCTCTTGTTGAATCAGCTTTTTTTAATCTAATAAGGATAAAGTTGAATAAGGTTTAAATCATTAAGCTAAAATAAAGATCATGTTCCTTTTACTGAATGTCATCGGACTTTATTGATTACTTAGTAAAAGTACGTAGGGCGGGACTAAACTTTATGGACGAGCCAATCAGAAGCTTTTGCGGGTTTTCAAGGTCACGGCGCTAAGTTCGGTACCTGATGCTTACGTACGATCGGTTTACAGTGGATTTTAGAGAGGACGTGATAATTTAGCGTCTACAAGAGAAGTGATTATTAAGAAGTTCCTATACCTGTGACTGTGATACTCAAATGACTTTTTTCGCTCGATCACGATTAAGGTTAAGACGCTAATCCTACGTACGTAGCATTAGTTATCATTACCAGAACAGTATTTTTTGATTATCTAAGAACTTCAGTGTAGAATACATGAGTATTTCTTTTTTATTGGTAAGGAGTTTTGGTCATGGATTGACATTATCTACAGTGAAATTGTCTGTAAATGAGAATTGAATGGTTGTTTTGTCCCAGTATCGTACTCCGTAGTGATGCCTATTCAGAGCTGAAACCCATCGCCTTCAAGTATTGGAGCAAAACATTAATATTTATACCACTTAGTTGAAACCCAATAGTTCACATTTTAAATTTTAATCAATTTATATAACAGCACTAGTCTTTCTTTTCTATCTTGATAAGTAATGGATAGTGACTGTGCTACAACTATTCACCCTATAAATATCAGATCTGTTATGACTGAAGATCCTTTAAAAAAACATCTGATGACGTATCTGCTGTTATAGAATTTTCCTGACAAAATAAACTGAAAGCGTCAACCATTTTAAATCCTTAAATGAACTTTAAAATAGATTTTTAGGGGTTCTGTTTTGTAGCTATGATCTATGAAGTCGATCAAGTCAGCGATGGGCCACTAACTGGTTTATAAAACTGAATGAGGAATTCACTGATTAGTAAATTGTGATTGAAAAGTTTAAATTACTGGATACAGACTGAATAAATGAAAAAAACATAATGTTCTCAATAAGACCTAAAGGTATTTGTCTATACTCCGTGTGTAGTTCATGGTAAACATTATTGAACAGTTAAGAAATGGAATGAGATCGCCCTTAAGTATCCCTTAATTTTGAATCATTCTGTGCCTGATGTCAGTTTTGGACGCACAATAACCTCAACTAAATTACTAGTCTAATCGATAAATCAAATTTAACTTCTCAACCTTTGTTAAGGTTCATCTTTAAGTACTATTTTCTAATGGTCAATAATAGAATAGAAAAGAAACAATAACCTATTGACTTAACACATAATGTTCCATTAACAAAGGTGATGTAGTGGTGGTGTGGTCTACTTATATCCACATAAGTAGTATATGGTGATAGTCAGACATAGAATGTATTTTGGCAGAAGATTGATGAGGAACGAACAGAAATGAAGTGCAATCGATACGAGAATGTATGAACAATGAAATCAGAGAAGATGGACTGGTATTTGCAGAAGGAACAATTAAGATTGAGATGATTGATTGTTATTTTGCAAATTAACTGTTGACTGTATGGTTATCAGAATTTAGTGAGATAGTCTGCAATTTTTGATAAAAACATTCGATTGTCCCCACTCCTGTTCTGTTCACTACGATACTACTTATGTGGACATAGGTAACCCACATCGCATTTTGACTAACATGTTTATGTATGCTTATATTGATACGTAATTTGTTGAAAAAAAAATAAAACAACAAAATATTGTTTCTTAGGTGGAACAACTTATGAGAATCGTGCTTGGGGATGGTGGGTTAGTCAAGATGGTAGACCACAATTTTACTGGGGTGGTGGTGTTCCTGGCTTACAGAAATGCGCATGTGGTGTTGAAGGTACATGTACAGGGGATTCATTGACATGCAATTGTGACAGTGACGGTTCAACAACTCCACCATTAGTTGATACAGGATTATTACAATTTAAAGTAAGTAATTAATCTATTTAAAAACGATTCATCGAGACTAAAACTTATAGACGAACCAATTAAATATTAGTTAACGAGTTTTGGGTTTTGGCGCAAAATTCATTCATCTATTTAGCTTAATGGCGTTCTAACATTTTAGCTGATGTCAGTTCGTGATGAAAACCCTAAATCTAATTCCTTGCCTTAACCATCAATCATAATTCTAATTCCTCACACAAGTTTATAACCTTCATTTAACTCTAATTAGTATATGAACATTCTCAAGGTCACTTTAGCATCTCTCCGATTTGGCCATAAATTATAGTCTCACCAAAAATTCATTAAATATTGAAGTGTGAAGTCAACTAAGTCAGGAAGGAGTAGTAAAGTTGTATTCGAAAACTATGAAGATTTTCTTACCAGTCAAATGGATAAATAATTATGATTTTATGGTTGAAATCATGAGTCAATTGAAGCTAGACCACCATGAGAAACCCGGAAGCACTGGATGACCGTTTCGTCCTATTATAAGACTCCTCAGCAGTGCACATCCACGATCCCGCACCTGCGTGATTCGAACCCAGGACCTACCAGCTTCGTGCCGGAGCACTTAACCGACAGACCACTGAGCCGGCATGCAACGGTGTTAATGTCTAACTTCAACCAATCCACGATGTTTGAGCAACCGTTCACCAATTGTCTTCAATGAGTTGATATCTCTACAACAGACTTGGTTGAACTTCACTGGTCACTGCTTCCCACTAGAACTCAAGGAAACATTCCTTACAGTCAGTCACTAGTGAGCATATGATTATAGATCAGAAGGGGTTTTTGTGGATATTAAATTGGTTCCCCCCTTGAGTTTTCTTTCATTACTATAACATGACTTTGATGTGGCACACTACTCAAACCTTAAAGAAGATCTATGTTAAGACCGTGCAACTAAAGTAATGAATCCTTTATATTTTGCATTTATTTTAGCGAATTAATTATGTTTGTAAATCATTGTGCTTTTGTGTATATCTCACAATTTATTATGATTCCAAATTACTCACTTACTTACTTACTTACGCCTGTTACCCCTTGTGGAGGAGCGTAGGCCGCCCACCAGCATTCTCCATCCAACTCTGTCCTGGGCCTTCCTTTCCAGTTATCTTCAGTTGTTATTCATCCTTTATGATGCCAAATACTAGAATATATAAGAGAAAATAACATCATGACTGGGATATTTATCTTATTGTCCATAATTTAGAGAGACAAAAGGATAACGCAATGACACTTGAAGCAAACAGTACTGGGTTCGAGTCTTGAGACGACCATAAACTCAGATGTAGGTACATTCAGCTTGAGAATCCCTAGTAGGATGAGACACACATCCTAGATTCCATTACTAGCCACCATCCATCTTTACTTATAAGTCATGTAAATGGTCAAGAGGTTTTTGGCTTTCATTATAAACGATTGTTGTTGATAGTTTAAACATATCAATCTTCTAGTTTCTGCAGCTTTAAGGTTCTAAATAGTTTAAAAAACAGAACAATATTCTATGTAAGAAAAACCTATCAGAATTACTGATGGAAACTTTACAATAATTTACCAATGGATCATTTTCGAGACCTAAGTAGAGATGGATGGTGATTAGCAGTGGAATCTAGGATGCGTGTTTCATCCTATTAGAGACTCCCAAGCTGGATGTATCTACATCTGAGTTGATGGTCGCCTCAAGATTCGAACCCAGTACTGTCTGCTTTAAGTATCATTGAATTATCCATTATGCTATCGAGTCTATATAGTCACTGACGTGTGCAAATGAATGAATTTTCATCCATAGATATCGATTGTTTGGATCTTTCCAGTGTTTTTTCTGTATCTCTGCTGAAAATATTTGTGGTTTAATGGCTATAACAAGAAAATCTGTACAGGATGCACAAATACCAAAAAAGCGAACGGTCAATTACGGTCCTAAACATCAATGATAAGATTTAAACAACCAATATACATTCTTGGATGCAGGAGAAAACGACCAGTGTAGCAGCAGCCTCAGCAGCAGTAGGCCTCAATATAAACGAAGGGAAAAGCTAGACTCTCCGATGCAATACAACATGAACCAATCGAGTTACAATTGACTGAGAAGCTTTGGAGGATGTGGAAACCTTCATATATCTGGACAGCATCATCGATGAACACGTTGGATCTGATGCAGATGTGAGGGCGCGGATCGGCAAAGCAAGAGCAGCATATTTACAATGGAAAAACATCTGGAATTTAAACAATTGTCAACCAATACCAAGATCAGAATTTTCAATACAAATGTCAATACAGTTCTACTGTGTGGGGTGGAGACGTGGAGAACTACGAAAGCCATCATCCAGAAGATATAAGTGTTTATTAACAGTTGTCTACGCAAAATACTTAGGATCCGTTGACCAGACACTATTAGCAACAAGTTTTTGTGCGAGAGAACAAATCAGATTTCGGTGGAGGAAGAAATCAGGAAGAAGCGCTGGAAGTGGATAGGACACACTTTGAGGAAATCACCCTATTATGTCACAAGACAAGCCCTCACATGGAATCCTGAAGGCCAAAGTAGAAGAGGAAGACCAAATAACACATTACGCTGAGAAATAGAGACAGACATTAGAAGAATGAACAAAAACTGGATAGAACTAGAAAAGAAGGCCCAGGACAGAGTGGGTTGGAGAATGCTGGTCGGTGGCCTATGCTCCATTGGGAGTAACAGGCATAAGTAAGTAAGTAAATACATTCTTGGAGCTGTTTTATTATTTTTTTTCCCATCACATCTTTTTTTCAGGATCATTTACCTGTAATGGAAGTACGATTTGGTGATACCGGTGGAATTAATGATGATAAACGTGCAATTTATCGAGTTGGACCATTACGTTGTTATGGTGATACATTATTTGATAATACAGTAACATTTCGTAAATTAGATGCAAATCTTGAATTACCACCATTATATTCAGAATTTGCATTTGATATGTCATTTATATTTAGAACAACTATAACAGATGCTGTAATTATGCAAAATAATGGACGTGCATCAAAACAATTCTTTGAAGTTCGTATTCGAAGTGAGTATAGATAGGTACAATTCGAATTTCTACATTCATTGTTATAGATTTCAATCTTCTTGTTCATACTCTTCATTGGATTAATTACTAAAGTTTAGAAGATGATTATATTGTGATAGTGACTCATAGTATAATCCAGGAAATACATTTCATTATGTTTTGGAGTTGTCGACTGGATGTATATGGACCGATCCCTGGTACAGCCAAGAGTGGGGAGAGTCCACTCTCCTTCTCGAAATGCTCTTACATGGCCACGCGTATTTAGCCTCTGCCAGGGAAGTCCTACTCATTGCTTTCTCGTGGCGGGGGTGTTGTTCACGAAAGTGAGAGGACGAAAAGCGAATGTCCGACACTTTAACCGGGTTGGTGGACACGGAAACTCCACCTAGGGGAGTTGGAAAACCCTCATTCCAAACCAATGGTACACGTGGGCTGGCTCCAGCATCCTGAGGGAACAAATGGCGTATGAACCAATTGTTGGTCACCGGCTACCATGGGACTGCATCCCCTCACGATGCTCCACTGCCTTGTGGATCAGACCTTTAGGTCAAAGGTTCCGGGTGTGGCCCCTTAAAAAAACCACCTGCTTCAGTTTGGTCACGTGGGCAGTATTACAGCCCTCATACAAATCAAATGAGATTTGTGTGGCGCATATATATCTGATGTCCCCTTGTACCAATATGTATGTGTTTAAATAAATAAATAAATAAATAAATAAAGTATATGGACCCCAACACTAATATTCCTCTAACATCATCTACATCCTGACATTTGAACAAATGGTTTGTATCATAACTTGAAAGATTAATGGATAGCACACTTCTGAAGCTATGGGTACTGAGTTCAAGGTTCAACGTAACTATCATGAAAAATACAAGTATATTCAGTTGAAGATTCGCATAATCATTGTTACTTATTATCCATGCCTTTTATTTACGACCTAATAATATATAAAACATTTCTATCCATCTATCCTCCCATAAGTTTAAATATCACACTGATACTATTCAGTTCAGATGACTTTTTGTCAGACTTACCTAACTTAAGGCAGTCTAAACATCCCTTCTTTTCAGTTTTCCAAAATACGTTTAAACCTCATGTCAGATAACCTCCGGTAAAAGAAAAAGTTATCCATACCATTCATATTGAATAATTTATAGATGAAAACGTGATAGATAGTTTAATCTCATCAATACTTATATAAAATAGTATTTTTATTTATTTATTTATTTGAACACATAAATATTGGTTCAAGGGGACATCAGATATATATGCGCCACACAAATCTCATTTGATTTGTATGAGGGCTGTAATACTGCCCACGTGACCAAACTGAAGCAGGTGGTTTTTTTAAGGGGCCACACCCGGAACCTTTGACCTAAAGGTCTGATCCACAAGGCAGTGGAGCATCGTGAGGGGATGCAGTCCCATGGTAGCCGGTGACCAACAATTGGTTCATACGCCATTTGTTCCCTCAGGATGCTGGAGCCAGCCCACGTGTACCATTGGTTTGGAATGAGGGTTTTCCAACTCCCCTAGGTGGAGTTTCCGTGTCCACCAACCCGGTTAAAGTGTCGGACATTCGCTTTTCGTCCTCTCACTTTCGTGAACAACACCCCCGCCACGAGAAAGCAATGAGTAGGACTTCCCTGGCAGAGGCTAAATACGCGTGGCCATGTGAGGGCATTTCGAGAGGGAGAGCTACTCTCATCCCAGCTGCGGTTCGAACCCGAGACCACTCGCACTTAAAGCGAGTATCATACCCCTAGACCGCTAGGCCAACAAAATCTTATAGATTTACAAGAATGATCATTAATAGTAATTATTGGACAAGAACATACAAGTGGAGACAATCGTTTGTACTTGAATACAAAATCATAGAACATCATAGTAAAATTTGAGAACAGTATAGTTAATATTTAATTTGCAAAATGTCAATCAATCGTCTCAGACTTCATTGTTCATTCGTTTCCACACTAATCATTCTTTGTTCTCGTTCTCTTCTCTTCGATTTTTTTAACATTCCACCACCAGGCATTTCACTTTCGATTAATGATACATACTACTTATATTTGTCGACATCAGTAGCACATACGACATTATGAATCTATGGATGATTTCACAGTCAAATTATACAAGTTCACTTAGTATTACTTGTTTGAATCTTCCCATTGATGTTTAGGACTGCAACTGGTCAATCTCTTGTCGGCATGTATGCATACTGTGCGTATTGCCTCGATATAGCCTAAATTCACAAGCATGGTAAGCAAAGATGGATAATGGCTAGCAGTGGAATCCAGGACGCGCGTTTCATCCTATTTGAGACTCGTCAGCTGGGTGTAGCTGCATCTCAGAGTTGATGTTCAAGGTTGAAATTTTTATTTATCTTACAAACTAACCACAAAATCTTGGTCAACAATAAAGTTTTATCACATACTTAACATCATAACTTTTGACTATCAAGAGATTTTCTATTCAAATTTAATCATTATTATTATTATTAAATTCCCAATACTCTATTTCTTTCTAAATTAATCATCCTTTAGATGGTAATTCATTACGTGTTGCTTTTAATGTTGGCAATGGTATACAATTAACAGAAGTAACGACAGCACATTGGCTTAATGATAATCGTTGGCATGTTGTACGTTTTGAACGTAATCGTAAAGAAACACGTTTAATTGTCGATACACAAGAACCAGCTGTTATTATTGAATCATCACAACGTTCATTTAGTGGTTTTGATTTTGATCAACCTTTATATGTTGGTACAACTCAAGTATGTTTATTATTAGTATAGGTTTGTGGAGATTGTTGAGTTTAGATGGATATCATGAATGGATGAATTGTTAGACCATCATTGAAAACCTGGAATCACTTGATGGCAGTTTCATCCTAGTATGCGACTCCCTAGCAGTGCGCATCCACGATCGCGAACGCAAGACTCGAATCCAAGACCACTGGTTTCGCACCCGAACGCTTGACCCTTAGGCCACTGAGCCGGCACCCAAAAGTGTTAATGTCTAACTTAAACCAATCCACGATATTGCGCGATCGTCCACCATTGTCTTCAGTGAGTAACTGCCTCACAACTGACACGGTTGAACTCCACTGGATGCGCACTAGTAAAGAGTTTCATACTAGGACAAAACGGTCGTCCAGTGTTTCAGATTTTCAGTGGTGGTCTAACATTCATCCATTCATGATATCAATTGAAACTCAAGCATGTTTACTGATTATAGAAAAACAAATGGTTAATTATTATTTCAATTACACTGAAACTTGTTGTAAATCAGTAGTTTAATCATAAAAAACTGAACATTTTTCGTTAAAACATAGTGAAATTACCAAACTTAATTAGAATCAAGGTAGTGAGCTTGTGCAGAATACTCGATCGGACGTCAGTTCCCATAATGAACTGACATCACATGGAGATCCATATAAAATTGATACCAATAAATAACTGTTATGTTCTAGTCTTGAGACTCCTTATTTGCATTCAGCTACATCTCCAGAACTGCTGGGTACCACATTCAGTACAATATTGTAAAGCTACTAATTACTTTCATCAAGATGCATTCTTGAAGTTCTGTTTAAAAAAGTCATGACAGATAATTACTCGTGTCGAGAGTGAGACAGTTGGCTACTTATGTTGTAAAATATCTTATTTTAAATCCAACTCATTTGGATTTCAACTTAATTGTGTTAATCGTGAAACCCGTGAATCCTGGATCTCATCTTTTATGGGTTCTAAACGTAGATAAATCTAAAAAAAGTTTACCAGCTGATTTTGTATTATTCGACAGTAAGTGTACCTTTCCCTGGTTAAAAAAATAGAGTAGCTTCAATAATGTATGTGGCTATTTGTACAATTTGTTAGATATTTGTGCACTTAAAAGCCCTTCGATATCAGATGTGTAGCATATATTATACAGCATTTTGTTTTTAAGTGATTTCTGAGGAAAATCTTATTGAAAAGCGCAATCACCTAGTCAAAAAGCTTTTAACTATGAAAACTTCATAGAGTTGAGATCATGAGTCAATTGAAGCTAGACCAACTTGGAAAACCTGGAAGCATTGGACGGCCGTTTCGTCCTATTATGGAACTTCTCAGCAGTGCGCATCCACGATCCCGACTCGCGAGATTCGAATCCAGGACCTATCAGTCTCGCGCCAGAGCGCTTAACCTCTAGACCACTGAGCCGTCCGGCATGCAACGGTGTTAATGTCTAACTTCAAACAATCCACGAAATTGAGCAATCATTCACCAATGTCTTCAGTGAGTTGATATCTCCCAACAGACCTGATTGAACTCCACTAGTTACTGCTTCTCACTAGAACTCCAGGAAATACCTCATGGAGTCAGTCACTAGTGAGCACATGATCATTATCAGGAAAGGTTTTGTGGAGATTTCAGTAATTTTATAGAGTTGAGATCATGAGTCAATTGAAGCTAGACCACCATGGAAAACAGCCATCCAGTGCTTCCAGGTTTTTCAATGTGGTCTAGCTTCAATTGACTCATGATCTCAACTCTATAAAATTACTAAAATCTCCACAAAGCCCCTTCTAACTATGAAAATTGTTGACATACCTTGTTAAAGCATCAACAATGTCCGATCGGTCATTGTCATCTCCAGCTAATCTATTCAATCAAGAACCACATGCTTCAAGTAATTCAACTAAGCAAACTAGATTTATTTTATACACACTATTCATGATTTCAATCATAAACAACCAAATAAATTTCAGAGGATTAAGTGAAGTGTATCTATCTGAGTGGATAACTTCAAACTAACTATATTGTTCAACTCCTTACCTTCACAGCTTGGACTTATTATTTATTTGGTGTGATTCTTTAGAGTTTAACCATTCCCTCACTATGAAGACAAACATTTCTTTCTCACGAAGTTGCAAACAATTTGGAATATTCAGCGGTTAGTTAGCATTCTGGTTAAATTTGAGTACTTTTTCAACTACCATTCAAAATTGTAACATATTGTGTAAACATTCATACATTTTATCATTTTTTGAATTTGCTTTTTTACATATAAAAGGCTTTTACTGATGGATATGTTGGTTGCTTATCAAATTTATTAATTAATGGTGTTGTACAAGATATGCGGGGTTTAGTTGAACGTGGTATATACACTTATGGATTAAGTGCTGGATGTAAACCAAAATGTGCTTCAAATCCTTGTTTAAATAGGGGTGAATGTGTTGAATATTATTCACATTATTTTTGTGAATGTGGTTTAACTCCATACCGTGGATTTATATGTGGACGACGTAAGCTCAAATCCGATAGTACAATGCTTTGTTATTTTTCCTTATTATATTATCTTACTTAAATATATATAAGTAGTTGAGTGTTTTATGTAAAACATTTAAAGCAAAATTAAGCAATCAAACTTCATAGATCAGAAGGGGTTTTTGTGGATATTTTAATATTTTCATAGTTGAAATCATGAGTCAATTGAAACTAGAGCAACATGGAAAACCTGGAAGCACTGGATGGCCGTCTCGTTCTATTATGGGACTCCTCAGCAGTGCGTATCCACGATCCTGCACCCGTGAGATTCGAATCTAGGACCTACCAGCTTCGCGCCGGAGCACTTAACCGATAGACCACTGAGCTGGCATCCACCGGTGTTAATGTCTAACTTCAACTGATCCACGAAGTTGAGCAACCGTACACCAATTGGATTGTGGATGCGCACCGCTGAGAAGTCCCATAATAGGACGAAACGGCCGTCCAGTGCTTCCAGGTTTTCCATGTTGGTCTAGCTTCAATTGACTCATGATTTCAACTATGAAAATACAATCAAACTTCTCTCATAGACTCGAAAATGATTCTGGATCAAATGTAAATCAACTACAAAGATTGAACTTCTTCAGAATTGAGTGATCGTGCTTGCTAATTAATTCAAATCCAATGCTCAATATTTCTGTTAGAATTTGATACGTTTTAAATCAGAAGGGAATTTTTGGTCTACTAACGTTTAACCCTAATGTCGATTTTCTTGATATAATCAAGTCATCATATTATTGATCACTTACACAGCCTCTTCAAATAAGTTGTCTTTGACATCTGGGATTATTGATTTAAGTATTTAGCACTGATGATTTATCATATGTTCTTAAGCATAATGTCTCCCAATAGTTCAAATAGAGTTATCCAAGAAACAATTCTTGTAAGACTTTTAGACTAAGTAATTCAACCCGACCCAAGTGTATGTGAAACTAGCATGTAAAGTAGGTGATTTTTTCCCAAAGATACGCATTTTTTCCATAAGTACCTGATCATTTAATACTGTATTGTAGGTTGGAACTGAAATAAACTTCATAAGTTTCACATTCTACCAGTTATGATGGACTGGACCATTTAGATGTCATGGGTAGTGAAAAACTTCGTTATCAGTCTTCTGTATTGTTCTCTCAAGGTTTCAAGGAGCATAGCATTAAATGATGTATAACTGTTCGATGTGAAATCCGAGAAAATATTTTGATTGGTAAGCAAAGATGGATAGTGGCTAGCAGTTGAATCCAGTTTGACGCGTGTTTCGTTCTATTTGGGTCTCGTCAGCTGGATGCACCTGCATCTCAGAGTAGATGTTCACTCTGGGACTCGAACTCAGTACCTTTCGCTTCAAACGCTATCGCGTTACCTTCCTGTCCTTAGGAACTGAACTAAATGTAGGCCAATTTAGTATGTGCGCCTCTGAGACAAAGCTTTCACTCTTCATTAAGACTACGTACCATAAAATCTATTTGTATTGAAATGAACTAATGTTCAATGACTTAAGTACGTTAATGTCAACCGATTCATTTTTTCAACCGTACTTCATTTACTTAAAATTTATAAAGTAGTATGTGTGTGTATTTACAACGTTTAGAAATTGGCGGTACATTTAACAGTGGTCCAATGGTGAAAATTTTCTTGGATAGACCAAAAGATCGTTTAGGAACTGTAGAAGAATATATTCAAGTTGGTTTTAAAACAAAATCAAAACGTGGTATACTGATGGAAATGAGAGGAGAAGGAGAAAGCAATTATATTATTGTGAAAGTAAATAATAATGGTGGTATTACAATAGAATTCGATGTTGGCTTTAAACGATACGAAGTCACAACAAACTATGATGTAGACTTAACAAATGATCAACATCATATGGTATATGCATGGAGGACAGATTTAGGCACTAAATGGCATTTGAAGGTATTTCTTATCTATCATTACATAATAATAATAATAAAATCACTTAGTATTGTTTTATTTGAATCTTCCCGTCGATTTGTTAGGACTACAACTGCTCAGTCTCTAATTGGCATATGTGCATACTGTGCGTATTGCCTCGATATAGCCTTAATTCACAAGCATTGTAAGCAAAGATGGATAGTAGTTAGCAGTGGAATCCAGGACGCGCGTTTCGTCCCCATTGCACAAACAAGTGGCTATCAGGACTCAGTGGCCGAGTGGGTAACGCGATGGCGTTTGAAGCGAAATGTACTGGGTTCAAGTCCCAGAGTGAACATCAACTCTGAGATGCAGGTACATCCAGCTGACGAGACCCAAATAGAACGAAACGCGCGTCAAACTGAATTCAACTGCTAGCCACTATCAATCTTTGCTTAATAATAATAGTCGCTTTTTCAGTAATATGTGTTCAGTGTGAAATTGCTATAACTGGACAAAGAACATTAAAGTTTGAATAATACAGAGAATAGAAGACAAAAATGGATAGCAGATCAGAATCTTACTTATCTTATTAAAACTCGATAACATCCCTCATTACATTTATATGACGAATTATTGAAAGAACGAAAAATCTGGACGGCCGTTTCGTCTTAGTGTAGGGCTCCTCAGCAGTTAATAAGTCAGTCAAGACAACTTAGAACCTTGCATGTATGTACATCGGTTTAAGTTCATTTACCCTATTGCCTCAGTGAGATGAAATTGTCAAGGAAACTTCCAGAATGGTAGAGAGAGGAAAAGTATGAGTGATAATAGAAACGTTTAGGTACCGAATGTACGATTCAAGAAAATACCGGCTATTGGAATAAAAAATCATGAGAAATTCATTAGCTTTGAATTTAAAGGAAGGAGAAAAACAGTGGATGCACCTATGCCATTGCACACGATTTTGAGCCATGTCTTTCAAAGCCTATAACCAGTGGTTGTGATAATCAAATATATTTCAACTAGGTAGTCTACACCTGTTAAATAGCTCAGTTAATTTGTCAAGGACTTCATATACTGGTGCCATGTTTTGGTTTGCCTCTCTCTAACTTTCTTCCAGCTTATCCTTACGGCAAACAAAATTACCCGTAGAAGTACGTTGTGTTTAGGAAACGCATTACATGCATCCAATGGTTATCATAATTCCTGGTGCACCAAAAGTTTTGCATAGGATCATTTATAAGGACTCGTTTGGTCAAAGGGCCCATTCCAAATATTTCTATGCTGTGTATGGGTGTAGATTTTTACAAAATTCTAGATGGCCTATAATTCCTGGAACCAGTCGGATCAAGAGACATTCTTGTCCTACACAAACTATTAACTAACCAATGTTTCCTTAAGAAAAATTCGATGCTATTTTTAGTGTTGTGTTCATAGTTCACTTTATATTTTACATAATCACCAAGTAATGTACGGTAGTATCTTTTATTGATATTTTGAATGAAAGATTGGTTAGCCTTAAAGAGGTTGGATATTGTGTCTAATAATGTAAAGTGTATGTGAAAAAGCGATTGTATTAAGTGATTATCTTTATTTAGGTTTAAAAATTCAGTACTACAATTTATAGCACAAAAATACGTGTAACGACAACTTGTTTAACATTGCAATTGATGAGTCTCTTATTTACATATGTGCATCCTATGAGGACTGCCTCGTTATTGCCATAAATCACAAACATTATTAGCAGGGATGAATGGTGTCTAGCAGTGGAATTCAGGATGCGCATTCCATCTTATTTCAGTTGGATGTACTTGCATTCCACAATTAGTTTTCTTTCTGGGACTCGAACCCATTACCCTTCGCTTCAAACACCATGACGTCATCCACTAGGCTACTGAGTACTCATAGCCACTACCTGTGCAATGGGATGAAGTTTAGTTCATTTTTTGTATTGGTTGTTTTGAGTCATCCCATTGTTGTTTAGGACTGCAATTGATCAGTCTGTTATTGACATATGTGTATCCTATGAGTATTACCTCAGTATTGTATTCAGTCACAAATATTAATGAAAACTAACTGTTTTTTTTAGCTAATAACTCAATTAAAATTTGTAGTAACACAATCCTGATGATATTTTATGATTAGTCATTTACGTCTTTGGTTAGTGTTATAACTTGTGGTCCGCCAATCAGAGAAGTGTGACTTATTACCAGGACCAATGTTGCATAAACCCGTAAGAGCAGTCTAGAGTCCTTACCGGTCCTTCTTCCTACCTAGCCCTGCCCGTTGAGTTCAGAACACCAACAACAGACTCTACAATATGAATCATGTATTTCAAACATACTGGGTTTATATAAAAACTAAACAGACCACATCACACCACAAAATAGAAAACAACATTTGTACGAGATCTAACCAATAGTGGCTGTGAATATGAGAGAGTGTAATTTATAGACTGGGCATAACTCGAGTATGGTAGATCGTATAATAATGGTATATAGATCAAAATAAAGGTTGTAATGAGAGGAACATGAATATGCATAGTTTAGCTACTTACTAATTATGAAATAGGAAATATATGTAACGTATTAGTCCATGAATAGTTCCCATGAGTTACCATTCATAATTCTTGTCGGGATATAACAGTTGGACATTATGGAGTTTTACCCGTGAATTATACAACAACGAATGCATTTGGATAAATGGATTCCGTACCCTATATTACAGTTTAATTTAAGTAAAAATCAATCTCTTCTTATCTAGTAATACTCCACAAATGACTATTTGTATGGGTAAGTTTAATGCCGACAAATGAACACATTTCCTAATAGTTCTTGTCCTTAGGTCATCGAGTAATTTAACTCTTTATATTGAATAACCGACTATCCTATTTCCACCACTAGCTTGGTACTCATAAAAAATTGACAAAAGTTTTGTATAAATTATGATGAGAGTAGGTTTTATTAGGAAGTAAACTTCCCATCCGTTGATGAGATGACTACACTCTAGTTGGAATTTGAAGTAGTTTACTATTTAGATTTGCTTTCCTTTTGTTGTATATTCTTTTAAAGGTTGATGATTATAATGAAGTGGTAGAAGATTTCAGTAATCTTTTATCACCAACAGCTGATGTTCGATTAGATGATCCATATGTATTATACATGGGTCGAAATGATACAATGCAACCAGCTGATGGTTTTGATGGATGTATTTATGCTGCACAATGGAATAATATATTTCCATTACATTTAATCTATGAAGAACCAAGAAACGCATCGGTTGAAATGTTACCAGCAGGTATTTAATTGATTAAAGTTTTAGTATAAAAATTTTCAACTTTATTTTATCTCTACTATTTAAACTACTGAATAATTAAAAGTAGCATATAAACAACAACATAAATATTAAAATCACATGACGAAATAATGAAAAGAAATTATTACGCTTCAAGTTTCAACAAAATGTATGATTGAATTTCATTTCATTTGTAATCAATATATGTAATATCATCATGGGTTAGGTTCCTTCTTACTCAAATTTTTCAAATATACACAATGTATATAAAGTGTAGGTTATTTATTCTCTGAAGAAGTGGCTTACACTGAGACACGAAACGTCATAAAGTGTAGGTTGGGTTACTTCAAGCATCCAATTTAAAAGAAAGCATATTTCTTTTGATCTTGGGTTTCTATTAGTTTCTTCAACTTTTTTTAATCCATGACATGTTATCTGGATTTAATTTCACAAGCATGTGGCTATCAGGACTCAGTGGATAACTCGAGGGTGTTTGAAGTGAAAGGTGTTGGGTTCGAGTCCCAGAGTGAACATCAACTTCGAGATGCAAGTACATCCAGCCGACGAGTCCCAAATAGGACGAAACGCGCGTCAAACTGGATTCCACTGTTAGCTACTATCCATCTTTGTACTACAATATTGTTCACATTGATATGTAAACGAAAGGAATTTTGTTTCAAATACTAAAATATTATCCGCCAAGATGTAGCAACTTATTTGTTGAACAAATCCTGAATAGGAAAAGATGTATGTCTTGAATTCTACTATTAGCCATTATTCAACTTCTCGATAAGCTTGAGATTATGTGATATTATTAATCTGATGAGCTTGAAATGTATATATCAAGATAAAGACAAATCAAATGCGGTTTTTAACATCAACACCGAGAAAATATAAATCTTTACAGATGAAAGACAACAATGACAGTTCGTTTATTTCGTAGAATCACTTCGGTTTTTGTTCCATTTTATCTTCAACATTGATCAAAAAATAATTTCTTGTAAGTGTAATATAAACTATTCACAGAATTCAACTGAATTATTAGTGTAAATGTTGGAAGTTATAAACAGTCGTAGAAGATTTGAAGATGACCATCACTCATGCTAACCTGATATATATATATATATATATATATATATATATATATATATATATATATATAATCTCCATATATTCTATGATTCACAAATCGCACTACAAGGACGTAATTATCAGTAGTATCTGATAGTATCTTATAAATTCATATTCTAATTAGAAATCGATGGGTTTCGTCACAGATTGACATCAGTTGGGATATTGATAAAAACCAAATATGACGTCTCAGATATTCTATAGCGTCATTATAGTGTACAACAACGTGCATGTACTATCTGGATAGGGGTTTTTAATTAGGACTATCAGATCTGATAACAATCGTATTACCCTTGAATTACTGAGTTGGAAACTGATGGTTAATAATTTCAACTATAGATATTTCGTGACATAGCTCAACAATGATCTAATTCCATCATTTCAACATGATTATGTTAATACATACAGATCATAATAATGAGAAGTGTATTTACCATTCTAATCATTCTGCAATTTTTCCCCTGTTCTGTTCTTTTTCCCTCCTTAATTTTGAATATTTCTAATACTCTAAAATACGGATTACGCAATTCATGCATGCATGAACAGTTCTTATGCTTCCGTCATTACACACTTACTTATTTACGCCTGGTACCCCTCGTGGAGGAGCATAGGCCGCTCACCAGCATTCTCCATCCAACCCGATCCTCTCTAATTCTTTCCAGTTAACATTCATCCTTTTCATATCTGCTTCAATCTCCCGGCGTAATGCGTCTTTGGCCTTCCTCTTTTCCGTTTACTTTCACCATTCCAAGTTAGGGCTTTCCTCGTGATGCATTTTGATGATTTTTTCAATGTATGTCCAATCCATTTCCAACGTCTCTTCCAAATTTCCTCTTCGGGTGGAAGCTGGTTTGTCCTCTCCCATAAAACGTTGTTGCTGATAGTATCCGGTCAGTGAATGTTGAGTATTTTGCGTAAACAACTGTTTATAAATACTTGTACCTTCTTGACGGTGGATGTAGTAGTTCTGCACGTTTCAGCTCCGTACAGTAGAACTGACTGTCTTGACGTTCACATTGAAGATTCTCACTTTGAAGTTGATAACTTTTTTGAGTTCCATATGTTCTTCAATTGTAGAAATGCTGCCCTTACTTTGCCAATCCTCACCCTTACATCTTCATCCGATCTTCCTTGTTTATCAATGATACTTCGTCATTACACAACTTGATAATAATTGTCCAAATTTTGGTATAGTGCTTTGAATACTTAAATGTGAAGTCACTTTGTGAATTAAGACTTTTCTTTTCAAATCACAAATTTCATTGAATCTAATAAATTCATTTAGTATTAATTTGTTTGAATCTTCCCATCGATGTGTTAGGACTGCAACTAGTCAGTCTCTCATCGGCATATGTGCATACTGTGCGTATTGCCTTGATATAGCCTTAATTCACAAGCATGGTAAGCAGAGATGGACTCAGTGGCCGAGTGGATAACGCCATGGCGTTTGAAGCGAAAGATATTGGGGTCGAGTCCCAGAGTGAACATCAACTCCGAGATGCAGGTACATCCAGCTGACGAGCCCCAAATAAGACGAAACGCGCGTCAAACTGGATTCCACTGCTAGCCACCATCCGTCTCTGCTTACCATTGAATCTAATAGTTTTACAAGACTGTTTTGGTCACTTTATTATTTTAACCAATAGATTACAGGTTATTTCATTGAATAATATAAAACCAATATTAAATAATAATGAATAAAGCCTATTATTCCTGGTAATTTTAGATTCCGTTCGTGAAGATTTATGTGGTTTCATTGAAATATTACCAGAAGAAGAACCTGTTGAAATACGTCCATCACCAGCTATCCCAACAAATATTACATTCCCTGAAATAACAGATGATGCAGAACGAGAGAAACGAATCATTGCTGGAGGTAATTTGCTTTATTGTATATATTCAGTTTAAATATGGTATGATTAGTATTTGTTGCATGGTTGTTGACAATTAGTCATTATCAATATGAAACTTGGGATAGATGTGCATTAGTTTAAGTCGCTATATTGTATTAACCCGATGAACTGAAATGAACAAGATAAATAGCAAAGGAATCCAAATGATCTATTAGCAAAAGTAATGAAAAAACTAAGAATTGATTATATATTTCGAAAGGACAAGAAAAAAGGATATGTATGAAGATCTAAAGGTCATCACTGTGACCACTTTTGAACTACTCCACTCAACATTTTCAACCACTGATAGAATAGAATATTAATTGTCAGTATGGGGTTGTGGAGATTTTCAAGTTTTTGATTGAGATCATGAATCGATTGATGTTAGACCACCATTGAAAACCTGGTATGGAACTCCTCAGCAATGTGCATTAACACCGTTGGATGCCGGTTCAGTGGTCTAGAGGTTGAGTGTTCGTGCGTGAAACCAAGGGTCTTAGGTTCGAATCCCGCGAGTGGGATCGTGGATACGCACTGCTGAGGAGCCGCATACTAGGGTGAAACTGCCATCTAGTGCCTCCAGGATTTCAATGGTGGTTTAACATTAATCGATTCTTTTCTCTTGACAAATTTATTAAGTATTTCATCTTCTCTACCTCCGAATCCCCTAATTTTTTTTCTCTTTAACAACACAACTTTTTATTTTCCTTTATTTTAGTGGTATCCGGCGTCATCTTAATATTATCCGTTATTATCTTAGTATTATTCTGTCGTCATTTCACTTTTGAACAAGGTGATTATAGAACAAGAGAAGCAAAAGGTGCATCACGTATGAAAACTGCTGATATGGCTATACAATATGGTCGTACTGGTCAACCAGAAGTTCAAGGGAAAGAATGGTGGATTTAAAGGAGATAATATAGATACATATCTGCATATTTTTATCATAGACATGTAGATAAACCCCTTGATACAACTATAACTAAACTTTGTAATCCCCTTTATTAAAAAAATAGTGGGGGGTGTTTTATAGAACTTTTTCATTCAATCTATGCTTAATGATCAACTGAATGATTTTGTATACAAATAAATCATCGAAACCTTTTTTATTAAACGAAACTTGCTCATAGTAACTAAGCAATTGAAATATTTCAAACGATAGTGGTAGTACTCTAATATTTTTTGTATGTGACTGGGACTCCTCGTTATCCAGATGTGTCTGTATCCCAATGTTGATGTCGGGATTCGAACCTAGTACTCTTAGCTTCATATATCCAGTAGGTTATTAACTAAGATGCTGAGCCCAGATGTGGTGTGGGTTACTGATATCCAAATAAGTAGTATGTGGTGATGATCAGGCATTGAATGTATTTCAGTAGAAGATCGATGAGGAGAGAAGGGGAACGGCACGCAATTGGTGTGAAAAGGCATGAACAATTATAATCGGAGATTATGGACGGATGTTTTCAGAAGAAACGGTCAAATTGAGACAATTCTTTGATAGTCTGCAAATTAACTATTTACTATATGGTTCTCATATTTTAATGACATATTCTGTAATGTTGTGCTAAAATACATTTGATTGTCCCCACTTGTGTTCTCATTCACTACACAGATATTCTCCTAACTTGTTCAATAGGTATGAAGCTATTAAAGCTCTGCTTAGGGTGTGTGAATGTTAACAGATGCTGATAAATTGTAATCCTGAATATCCGTCTCGCGCGCGAATGCTTAACCTCTAGACCACTAAGCCAGCATCCAACGGTCCTAATATCTAACTTCAATAGATGTATGGCCTTGCGTAACCATTCATCCATTGTCTGAGGTAGATACCTGTCCTGGGTTCGAGTCCCGCATGCGGGATTGTGGACGCAAACTAATTAAGACTATTGGTGACAGGATGGGTTGAACAAACTTATTGTCTAATACACCTTGATTTCCAATAGTTTTACAAATGGTATGAGTTTATATTTTTAAGTCAACTTTAAGTGTAACGTAAAAGCTTTAAGACAGTCTCGACCAACACTTTTACTCACTTTTCTAAGACTAACAATGTTCTCAGTTGGTTTTGACTGAAAGAAAAATGAATATTTATGTGCTATATTGTTACTGTCGTTATTATTATTATCATTATTGCACACATCACTATCATAGCGTAATCAAGATTGTACATAGCTAAGTTTCATAGACTCGTATAATACATAAATATTAGCACCACAGTATAAGTTTTAAATACACACATGTCAATACAAGTTTGTTGATTGGCGGAATATCTGATAAAATTCACTGGTAAAGGTATACGTACAGTACAATGTTAATCGGACAACTAGTTAATCATGTTTACCCAGTCCTGTTAGAGCTCAGCGAGTTCTGTCGACCAATTTATAATCTAGCAACTAGTCTAAGTGAATCAATATCTCATGAGTTATTCAAGATGTTGACAGAAAACCCTGTGTTTATGTTTCTTGCTTTTTGGAACTTATAAGTAAGGTGTACCTGAGTTGCTCAGTGGTAACGTCTCAAACTATAAAACTAAGTGACATAAGGTTCAATACGTTAGAAAGAACGACCTCCCTCAGTATTAATGGTAATCCTTGCTGACATATTGTTTAAAAGGTAACAAAAGATCAAGTAACACTATATAACTGTTTAATCCCATTATCTGACTCTTCAGCATAGTGCACTTACGACACAAACACGAAGGAATATTAAACCTCCAAGTCTAAGTAAATATACAATAGGCTAAACATCTGAACTTCAGTCAATTCACAGTATAATATGATCATCATTTCATGTTAACATTGAATAAATGCTTCAATCTCAACTCCAACAACTTCACAAAAGGAGAATCAATATTCAAACTGACCAATCAACTATTATAATTCATATCAAGGTGAATCTAATCGATAAAACTATTTCGTATAATGTGTTCTAGCACACATAGAGTAACACTTCCTTCAAGTTACTTTATTACTAAAAGTAGAAATATTCTCTTTTCATTGATATCATATACAGATTTATGTCTATATGCTAAATATATATACTTGTACATAACACCTTCAAGCAACTGGCTCTTCTATCACGCACGCAACAACAAACGCAGGAGAAAACAACCAGTGTAGCAGTGGCCTCAGCAACAGTAGGTCTCAATATAAACAAAGGGAAAAGCAAAACTCTCCGATACAACATAGCATGCACCAATTGGATCGCACTTGACGGAGAAGCTTTGGAGGATGTGAAATCCTTTACATATCTGGGCAGCATCATTGATGAGCACAGTGGATCTGATGAAGATGTAAAGGTGTGGATCGGTAAAGCGAGAGCAGCATATTTACAACTGAAGAACATCTGGAACTCAAAACAACTGTCAACCAATACCAAGATCAGAATTTTCAATACAAATGTCAAGACAGTTCTACTGTGTGGGGCGGAGACGTGGAGAACTACGAAGGCCACCACCCAGAAGATACAGATTCCGGCGGTAGGAGAAATCAGGAAGAAGCGCTGGGAGTGGATAGGACACACATTCAGGAAATCATCCAATTGCATCACAAGGCAGACCCTCACATGGAATCCGAAGGTCAAAGGAAAAGAGAAGACCAAAGAACACATTACACCGAGAAATGGAGACAGATATGAGAAGAATGAGCAAAAGTTGTATAGAATTAGAGAGGAAGGACCAGGACAGAGTGGGCTGAAGAATGTTGGTCGGCGGCCTATGCTCTATTGAGGGTAACGAACGTAAGTATGTAAGTAACTAATACAGTTGAAGAGTCTTGAACTATATTCAGCTTCAGAGTTTTTTTGAAAAATAAGCAACTTCCCCAACAGGATAGTCCAAAACTTAGATATTAAGTAAAAGACTTGTTGATGGATCACTTTAATATTGATTGTATTTAAATACATTTACAGGATCATCTGTTAACATGCACTAATATAGAAAGAACAATAGATAAATTTTAATGCAAATGAAAGTCAATGAGGTTTAAGTAAATATTGAGTTGATAGATCGGGTTATTATATGATTTAATTTTCTAAGGTATATTTCTAAAAGGTTTGATACCCATGAGTTTAACAGGTGTTTTTGTTCGGTTAAACAAGTTACCCACCGACGAGAATGGAAGATGGTCGCACAATTCCGTGGATTGGTTGAAGTTAAACATTAACACTGTTGGATGCCGGCCAATTGGTTTAGAGGATAAGCGTTCGAGTGCAAGACCGGAGATCTTGGTTTCGTGTCCTTTTGGTGCAGAACCGTGGATGCGCATTGCTGAAGAGTGCCATATTAGGACGAAATGGCCGTCCAATGATGCCAGGTTTTCAATGGCGGTCTAACATTAATCGATTCATGATCTCAACTACAAAAACTCAACATTTCCTACAACCCCATACTGATAAACAAGAATGACTGATTTGATCTCAAGACTCTGACTATGAAACAAATTCCAAGTTCAATTATATTCTCGCAAATTGCATCGATCAATATAACAAATTTTTTCATAACTTCCTAATACAAGTTGAGAATAAAGTAAGTGTTTATGGCGGTTTCAATTAAATACACTGTAGCGATAAACGGACTGGTCAAATCAAAAAGTGTCTTAAAATTCAAGAAAGTGTGATATACACTGAAAAGATCTCAATACTTGTGAGGATGACTCGTTGGCAAACTCAAGGAAGCCTGAAGAAGGCCGGAAAGAGCCGAAGACATTCCATCCAATCACCGCTAGGGGAACATCCTAGAATGTCGATGTGTAGCTCCCCTATTGGATGAATAAGAAGGCCCCCCCTATGTGCTTATTGGTTGTCCGAAATGATGATTTACTTTCAGCCAAAAACTATAAATACATGGGATTTTTGTACTATATTTGACACTGTTTGGAATAACATTCCTTCTACTGGTCTTCTGATTTTGCGACTTGGGAGGGTTCTAGCATTCGAGTGTTCACGTATTACGCGATATACCAAGAATCTAAGTTCGAGATATAACAATAGTATTGGAAAATATTGCAACATTGTAGGAAAGTCAGCTTTCAAATTACAATATACTCATTAAACCAATGTCACAGTAATTTTAATAGTAGAATCACGCATCAGTTCTCTACTAACTTTGTAATGTTGACTAAGAGTATAAATATAAGATTTTAGAGATTCCTTGATTTCAGCTAGAACTGTTGTTATGTAGTACCATTTAATTAGACTTGTGCCCACCCAAAAATCATACACAATATAAAACCTAAGAACCCCTGTTCTCATCGCGCCTCAATCGATTCTAGAAAACAGTATCGGTATCCAATTGCTCACATTTCCAACACCACTTTATTCACAATATACGATGATTACCGTCTGGTGTTGTCAGTGATATCTATCTTACCTCTGATATGGATTTTAAAGAGAGCTTCGGAAATTCTTCTGGAATCGATTCATTTAACTTCCAAACCAGCTGAAGTTTTTCTCTTTACTTAATGTAGACCTGAAAAGTCTAGTACCTATTGATTTTCATCAACAAAAAGTTATCGCTACAGTAAGAAACACGAACCTATGTCATTTACCATAGTTATCAGAGATTTCACAGCGTAGTTGTCTACTCTGTGACCAAAGTATTAATGAATTAATTATTGAGCAAACAAATAACTAGCTTGAAACGTAAATTAAGTCTAATAATTTGAGGAATATATTGTAAGCACTGAGCTAAATGGCCTGAGATTCCAGATTCAAGTTCTTTTGTAAGAAATATTCATCCAATGATACTTCTCTTAAACCACAATTTCTGGTATGCACTAGTGTTAGCCATTCGATAGTTTCTTGATAGTTATACTGCTTTAAAAAGCAATACGATCTGAGCTGATTTATTCAGTCTAGAGGATCTATTATATTACTTACTTACTTACTTACGCCTGTTACTCCCAATGGAGCATAGCCCGCCGACCAGCATTCTCCAACCCACTCTGTCCTGGGCCTTCTTTTCTAGTTCTATCCAACTTTTGTTCATTCTTCTCATGTCTGTCTCTATTTCTCGACGTGAAGTGTTCTTTGGTCTTCCTCTTTTCCTTTGGCCTTCAGGATTCCATGTGAGGGCTTGTCTTGTGACGCAGTTGGGTGATTTCCTAAAAGTTTGCCCAATCCACTCCCAGCGCTTCTTCCTGATTTCTTTCTCCACTGGAATCTAGTTTGTTGTCTCCCACATTAGAACGTTGCTGATAGTGTCTGGTCAACAGATGCGAAGTATCTTGCGTAGACAACTGTTAATAAACACTTGTATCTTCTGGATGATGGCTTTCGTAGTTCTCCACGTCTTGACATTTGTATTGAAAATTCTGATCTTGGTGTTTCGGTTGACAATTGTTTTGAGTTGCAGATGTTCTTCAGTTGTAAATATGCTGCTCTTGCTTTACCGATCCTCGCCCTCACATCTGCATTAGATCCAACGTGTTCATCGATGATGCTGCCCAGATATGTAAAGGTTTTCACATCCTCCAAGTCTTCTTCGTCGATTGTAATTCGACTGGTACATGTTGTATTGTATCGGAGAGTTTTGCTTTTCCCTTTGTTTATATTGAGACCTACTGCTGCTGAAGCTAGTGAGACACTGGTCGTCTCCTCCTGCATTTGTTGTTGCGTGTGTGATAGAAGAGCCAGATCATCTGCGAAGTCTAAATCGTCCAGCTGCATCCTACCTGTCCATTGTATCCCGTGATTCCCTCCAGATGTTGACGTCTTCATGATCCAGTCGAGATTATATAAGTGTAGTTAAAACACTATAGTATTGTTTATTATGTAATCAAAGATTCAAAGAAGAGAATCACACCTAAACCTGACGAGTTCTTACATGTGTATATGCATTAATATATGAGATAACAATGTAATGTGTATTATTCTAAAAACTGAGTAATTAGCCTTTATATAGACTGTAACTTGAATGAACCTGAATATTGTACTAAAGAGATTAATAAGTTTATAGCATGAATTCACAAGGAAATAGGTATATTTCATTTTCTATGAAAAGGGTGATGCCTAGATAATGTTTAACAAATTTATAGATTCATCTAAAGTAAACTGATTGAAATTTTCATAGTTGACATCATGAGTCGATTGAGGCTAGACCCCCATGGAGAACCTGGAAGCACTGGACGGCCGTTTGATTGAATTTCGTTGAGACATGACTTGCTTATATCAATAAACTGACTAAAACTTAATATGAAGTCAAAAATCTTATCATGCATTAGTGTAGATTATGTCAAATAAAGTCTATCAATTTGTAGGAACGGCCTCCGATGAACTCAAGAAAGCTCTGAAAGAGCCCTAAGACATTCCATCCAGTCATTTTTTGAAAGAACACTCCAGGATCTTGACGTGTAGCTTCTCGATTAGACAAATACTAAAAACCACTGCATGCGAATTGGATGACTATGGTGATGATTTCGTTTTTACTAAAAAACTACAAATACCTCAGTGTTTTTGTACCATATTCGACACTGCTTGTAATAAGATTCCTTCCTACTTGTCTTCTGTCTTCTAAATTGCGACTTGGAGGGTTCTACTGTTCGAGTGACTAAGTCGTACGCCGTATAGCAAGAAATACAAATTCTAGATATAATACAGTTAATTTTTCTTTCATCTTTTACTGCAGTAATCGTGTAGGAAGTGACACAACTATTGCTGATGGCTTTAAACTATCGTCATTTTTCATCATGAATTTAATAAAGTTTGCCTTGTGAACCACTTTTATGGAGGTATTTTGTTTACCTAATCTGGAAGGTTTATTTGTGAAGCTATTGCTATTTCCCAGGACTAAATCATCAGCTCAAACTTTAAGAAGAATTGAGCTATTCGAATTTCTTCACTATTGCCCGATAGCTTGCTTTGTTGATCTGAAATTCGACTGAATTTCGTCCATATAGAAATTGATCCAACCTACGAACTAATCAAAAAAATGGATAAGCAACTATAAGATTAGGGATCAGGTCAACGAAGAAGACAACCAAAATAAACTGTTAGTCAGTTATAGAGAAATTGTAATAGTTCACTTTTTTGAATCATGTACTGATAATCTTGCCTAAAAAGACGAAATCTTTCATCATCCCAATGTAAACCGATGGTGTTGTAACAAATGGACGTCATCTGAGTGATCTGAATAAATGGTGTTCAATTCATGACTGACAAATCCTGTGTTTGATGTTTCGTGATAACCTGATAAGTCTTAGACTAAAATGAAACAGCTGCTTAGTAGTAACTAATGATTAACCATTCTCCAGATAATATCAAACAAATTTAACTCATCGATGTTATTAAAAATAAATAGTAAATTTGACATAAAAAATTTCGTAATCATAAAAGTTAATAACATCATTCCTTACTGATCGGTATCTAATTTTAAGGCAAGGACTTTCACGATATTCGAATTTTCCGTTTATTCATTCACAATCCCGCACATGGGATTCGAACCCGGGACCTCTGATCTCTCACATGGACGATTAACCTCTAAACCACTGAGCCAGAACCCAACGTTATTAATGTTTAACCTAAATGAATCCCATACTAAGACGAAACGGCCGCTCAGTGCTTCCAGATTTTCAGTGGTGATCTAACATTGATCAGTTCATGATTTCAATGAAATTCAACAATCCCCTCAACCACAAAAGTGAATATCTCAACATCAGTTAAAGTTTACTGATATATACATCTCTATCTTCACATAAATCATTGATATTTTACTGAAGTTCACAACAACATGGTGTATTATATTTGCTGTATGATTGTCCCATTTGATGTCTTACGAATGACTTAATGATTATATTCAATCATAAATAATCAGTATGTTTTGCGGTACGACTGAAAAGTTCTTTATTTTGTATATTTACATATATATAGTTTATTTTGCAGATTCATTTATTTTTGGCTCCCTTGAATTATCTTTAATGAGCTGTGTTCTGCAAATTCCTGAACAAGAAGCTCCTCTGATGAAGATTGCTACATTGTTGTTTTAACTACATTTTCATTAATGATATTACATTTCAAATAACTAATGTATTTGAATTTTAAGATCTCTTTGTCCCATTTCACTTAGTGCAGAGATAAAACACTAAACACATTCAACTATACGATTAGGCGATGAATACTATCAAAAATAAATTCACTTGGTATTGTTTGTTTGAATCTTCCCATTGATGTGTTAGGACTGCAATTGATTAGTCTCTTATTGGCATATGTGCACACTGTGCGTATTGCCTCGATATAGCCTTATTTCACAAGCATTGTAAGCAAAGATGGATAATGGCTAGCAGTGGAATCTAAGACGCGTGTTTCGTCCTATTTGGGACTCGTCAGTTTGATGTACTTGTATCTCAGAGTTGATATTCACTCTAGGACTCGAACGCATTACCTTTCGCTTCAAACGCCATCGAGTTATCCACTTAGCTTCTGAGTTCTGATAGCCACTTGCTTGTGCATCCTGGATTCAACTGCTAGCCACTATCCATCTTTGCTTACAATATTGTAACAAGTGTTTGTCTATTCTCATTGTTTTTTTTTAATTTGTATATTGTTCAGTTTTCTAACCTAAACAATCTAAACTATAAGGCTTTCAGTATCATCTTAGACAATATCATCCAATTCTATTTTGTATAGAAGTAAGGTTTTTGATCATATTTTCTAGGCTGAAAAAGAATGTTTCACTGTGAAAAGATCCAGTTCAAACAGTGTAGACCTAGTCTACACTATAAGAATGAAATCCTTTGAATATATTCAAGTTGAAGTTTACATAGTTCTGATAATCTTCGTCTTCTTATTACACTATCACAATATTCAATACTGTTAATGAAGTTCTAATGATAGTGAGAAGAGTAAATATTAACTTGAAAGTCCCTTCATTATTCACTAATCTATCAGATTACATATTCAAATAAAGAATACTGAATATCATCTGTATGATATGGATAATCTTAATAGATTATACTATATTAGATGTTTTGTGTCATTTTCAATAGCTAATTGTATAATGAACAAGAACAAACTTCAGTATGTGAATTCTTAATAATAATAGTAATAATAGTAATAGTAATAATAATAGTAATAATAATAGTAATACTAATAATAGTAGTGTAGTGAACAAAACACCGGGTGGGGACAATCGAATGTATTCAAGTACTATCTCACTAAATTCTGATAACCATACAGTAAATAGTTAATTTGTAAACTATCAATCAATTGTCTAAATCTTCACTGTTTCTTCTACAAATATTAGTCCATCTTCTTTGATTTCATTGTTCATGCATTTTCATACCTATTACGCTTCATTCCTGTTCTTTCCTTCTCGATCTTCTGCTAAAATACATTCTATGCCTGACCATCGCCATATACTACTTATATGGATATAATTAGACCACACTGCAGTGGTAATAGTAGTAACAGCAATAATAGCAATAATAATAGTAATGATAGTAGTAATAATAATAGTAATAATAATGGCAATATCGATAGTAATAATAATAATAGTAATAGCAATAATAGTAATAATAATAGTAATAGTAATGACAGTAATAGTAATAATAGCAGTAATCATAGTAATAGTATTAATGGTAATAATAATAGCAATAATCACAGTAGTAGTACTAATAGTAATAATAATAGTAATAGTAATGATAGCAATAGTAGTAATAGCGATATTAATAATGATAGTAATGATAGTAATAGTAATAATAGCAATATTAATAGTAATAATAATAATAATGGTAATAGTATTAATGATAGTAATAATAATGATAGTAATAATAATAATAGTAATGATAGTAATAGTAATAACACTAATACTAATAGTAATAATGGTGATAATAATAGTAATAGTATTAATAATTGTAATGGTAATAATAATAGTAATAGTAATGAATAAGGTGATCATGTTAAATCTGTGAAATTTTCTAATAAAAAAAAACAACAAAATCTACTACTACTACATGCAAATTATTCTTATTAAAGATTCTCTTGTCTTTTTTTATTCTTCTAAGGGTTTCAATAGCTCTACTTCTCTTAAGTGTAGTACACCCTTTTTCAATGTTAAACAAGTTTAAGCATGATTATAATGTATTACAAAACAACAACAACAACAATCATAATCATTGTTTTAATGAATATATCAATACTTAGGCGGTAATATAAATTTTATAGGGTTTTATTATGGATTGATTTATATTATTATCATTGAGAATATATATATAGATTTCAATTTATGGATAGGATATGATTGTATGTTTATATAATCAAGTATACTTATAATATTCCATAATAGTTGTTGCTGAAAAAAATGGATTTAAGTAGTATAATTCAATATAAGTGTATATTAATTATATTGATGAGAAAAATGTGCTTATTCAATGAACCGTTAAATGATCTACGTGTTTAAAAATAGAACTGTGATAAGTGTAAAGCATTTATTAGGTAATCTCATGAGAAACAGTAGCCAGTGGAGTTCAATCAGGTCTGTTGAGAGATATCAACTCACTGAAGACATTAGTGGATGTGTCGCTCAATTTCGTAAATTGTTTGATGTTAGACATTAACACCGTTGGATGCCAGCCGGTTCAGTGGTCTAGTGGTTAAGAGCTCGGGTGCGAGACTGATGGGTCCTGGGTTGGAATCTCGAGAGGCGGGATCGTGGATGCACACTACTGAGGAGTCCCACAGTAGGATGAAACGGCCTTAAATTAGTGCTTCCAGGTTTTCTATGTTGGTCTTGCTTCAATTGACTTGTGATCTCAACTAAAAATCTCCACAAAACCCCCTTCTGATAATCTCATGATATGTTGGAATTAAATAATCGGTCATCTCCTTTTTTTAAAAACCTCTAATAGTATGAAACTTTCATATGATAACATGATAGATTTTTTTTATCTTGTTTGTATATTTCAAGAGTTTACCACTAGGATAAAGCAAAATCTAGTACTTTTCTATCGCTATCACTTATCTAATGTCACATTACAATGAATTAAACAACAATTTTCTAAACAGTTTTTTAATCAGAAATGGAATATGGTGAACCATTGGATTCACAAAAAGAGTTTTGTCCTATTCTAGACTCATTAAGTAGGTTTACATACACCACAGTGTTGATATTCACATCCGCTCTCGAACTCACTACTTTCTGCTTCAAACTCCTGATAAATGGTTCATTGATCATGAGAAATTACTTTAATTATTGTATTATTGATATTCTTAAATTAATTTTAATCACCCTTTGTTAGCATATACTCACAATGATCATACTGAATGATTTTGCAAGGATTACACAAAATTATTAAAAAATTTCTTAATGCAGTATCTAATTAGTAACATAACTAATAATTTATATAGTTGAAATCATGATTAAATTGAAGCTAGACTACCATGAAAAACATGGAAACACTAGATGGCCGTTTCGTCCTATTGTGAGATAACAACTCACTGAAGACAATTGGTGAATGGTTGCTCAATTTCGTGGATTGGTCGGAGTTGCACATTAACACCGTTGGCTGTTGGCCAGCTCAGTGGTCTAGTGGTTAAGCGACCGCGTGCGAAACTGATAGGTTCTGGGTTCGAATCTCGCGAATCAGGATCGTGGATGCGCACTGCTGAGGAGTCCCACAATAGAACGAAACGGCCATCCAGTGTTTCCAAGTTTTCCATGTCGGTCTAGCTTCAATTGACTAATCATTCCAACTATATAAAATTACTAAAATCTCCACAAAACCCCCTTCTAATAATAATTTATATTAATATCAATGGCCTAAACTGACTAATCAACATTATCTACGGATTATAATTACACTATTACTACTATTACTATTCTTACTGACACATACAAATACTACTGATTAATAATTAAAAGAGTATATACCATATATGTAAATGTTTATGTGAATAATTTTAAACAAGACAAACTATATTTTCTATGAATTAAAAATGACCGATTCAATTGTCAAACAATTATGAATGTTTATGTTTGTGTTTGGTTTATTTCAATGATTCATGGTTAATCTTTTACGCCTTCTTAATATTATAATCAATAATTTGGGGTGGTGGTTTTGTTTTCTTTGTTTTGTTTGTTTGTTTGCTTGTTTGTTTGTTTGCCTGTTTGTTTGTTTTCTTTTTCTATTTCATAGGTATATATATAAATCTTTTCATAAGATTGTTTATTTCATAGATATACATTAAGGCGTAGTTCTATTTCTATCTGGGAGGGGATTTTTAAAAAATAATTTAACATTAAAAGATTATTTTAAATATGTATATTATTCAATAGTTGACATCATGACCTACGGGCGGCCTGCTTAAACATCAGGGCTACCTGTTCCTGTCATCTATATATTTCAACAAGTTATCTAATATTGTTTGTTTTAATACATCATTATGGCTATTAAACACACAACCTATTCAGGTGCGTTTCTGAAAACTGTACAACCTTTCGCTGTAAAGGTTACAAAAGGCCTAATCAGAGATGTCGTGTTTGCTGGGAACATGCAGCAAAAAGAATATACATTATTCATATGTCGATTGACTGAACTGCTGACATCCAACTGGCGATCACTGAATGTTTATCATCAGGAGCAACGAAGAAATAAGAAAAGTAAACATGTTGAAATACTTTATGCTGAGAATTCGATTTTTTACCAAATAATATAATATTGAATAAAGCTAATAATAATAATAATGAAGGAGTCAATTGAAGAAGTTCAACAATAGGACGAAACTGCTATCCAATGTTTCTAGGTTTTCCATGAAAGTCTACCTTCAATTGACACATAATCTCAACTTTGTATCATTTAAACATTAAAGTTGTATTATTAAAGTTTTATTATACTTTTTTATATAAAAAGTTATCTATTAATTTGATTGTTTTAATTGGAAGTTTAAGTTGAGATCAGAATCTAAATTTTGTATAATTCATGAGATTACTTAATAAAATTACTTAAAAAGAATATGATAATTTTTCATAGTTGAAATCGTGAGTCAATTGAAGCTAGACCAACATGGGAAACTTGGAAGCACTGGACGGTCGTTTCGTCCTAGTGTGGAACTTCTAAGCAGTGCGCATCCACGATCCCTCCTCTCGAGATTTGAACCCAGGACCTACCAGTCTCACGCCAGAGTGCTTAACCACTAGACCATTTATCTGGCATCCAATGGTGTTAATGTCTAACTAACTGGTAGGTCCTGGGTTCGAATCTCGAGGGGCGGGATTGTGGATATACACTGCCGAGGAGTCCCATAATAGGGCGAAACGGTCGTTCAGTGCTTCTAAGTTTTCCATTGTGGTCTACCTTCAGTTGACTCATGATTTTAACTATGAAAAATACTAAAATCTCCACAAAACCCTTTCTAAGATAATCTTAATCCTTAATTGAAATGATCGAAATAACTTAACAATGCTCATCTATGAACATTAGTCAAAGACTAAAAGAATCTATTCAGAGATACATTTATATAATATCAAAGTTTACAAATGAATTTTCACGATATTTAGAACAAGTTCAATGTGTTTGTAAGATGGTTTGTTTAACTGAACGTTCTAATATGTTTCGATACTAAGATACTTACTTACTTGCTACGCCTGTTACTCCCAATGGAGCATAAGCCGTTGATACTGAGATGGGTAATTGCAATTGTTATATGGAAATAATAGACCTGAAAGTGGATAATATTCTTAATAAAAAACAAGAACTTCATACAATCAATATTAATCGAATTGAATTCAATCCATCAATAAAACAGGATACATTTCACAACTTAGAACATGTTTTACACAAAATACTTTCCATTTCGGAATCAGTTTACACTTGTGAACATTAGTAAGTTCAAATTTAGATTACAATTAACAGATACCATCAATAGTCAGGATTATGTTTTAAAATAAGTAAGCTTATCACTTATCATAATGTATTGAAGAAAAACTGTGAACAGTTTAATACAACCCATTGATGAAAAAAAAACATTATTAATACTGGTAGGTCCAGGATTCGAATCTCGTGAGGCGAGATCGTGGATGAGCACTGCTGAGGAGTCCCACAATAGGACGAAACGGCCATCCACTGCTTCCAAGTTTTCCTTGGTGGTCTAGCTTCAATTGACTCATGCTTTCAGCTATGAAAATACTGAAATCTCCGCACAAGACCCTTCTGATTATTAGTACTGATTTTAGAATAAGTAAAATTTAGTTTTTTTTTACTAAAGCAAGAATAATTAATGCAGTCGAATAACATGAATTCATTATATTTCACGGTTTCTTATCAACCCCTTACAAGCTAAACATAATAGTATTAATTTATTTTGTATTGTATGTTTAAATCTTCCGATTGGCGTTTAGGACTGCAATTGACCAGTTCCAGAGCAAACATCAACTCTAAGATGCAGGTACATCTAGCTGACCACTCTCAAATAGGACGAAACGCATATCCTAGATTGTACAGCAAGCCACCATCCATCTTTGTTTATTACCATTAAAAATCGGATTACATACTTTAGATCATAATATCGAATTATTTACAAATGAGATATTAATGTTATAGTTATGTACCCTTCAAACAAAATTGATTAGCCGAGTACAGATCAGATAACAAATGAAGATTAATCGATTAGTGTCATGAGTAGGACTGTGTGACTGAAGTTACTACGACAAAACAAAATTGTTCTTACTTTATTCAAATGTATAAATGGGAAAAACTGTATACAATTAGTTCCAATCATTGTCTCAGTTGGAAAAATCTTGTACGTGTGTCCTCTTAATATACTATTTTTATTGATATGATACTTTCACAATTGATTGATCACTGGGTGGTGATCAATCAATTGTGATTGCATCTCAGTCCTACAGGAGGTTCGTTGCGGTGGTAACTTCTCTGACTGACGGGATCGAACCCGTCAGGGAGCACCAGTTCCCTCAAGATTGCAAGTACACCTTGCTGACGAGTGCCAAGTAGCACGAAACCCGAATCCAAGGTTTCCTGTTAACCACCTCCAACCACCGTCTAATATGATACTTTATTTTAAATGTTTTCCCGATTGTAATTGTATATCGTTTTCGTAATTGTAATATTGTTCGTTTACTGTACGATGTATTCTACTCAATAATGTCGTGAAGAAATTATAGATAGTTTTTTTCTCTGTATTTCATGAACACTCATATAAGTGTTCATTGGAATGAACGATTTTAATGTATTTAATTTATGGTGAATATCTCCCCTCTGGCATAATGGAATATTTAGCTAAATAGAGTCATTCAAGAAGTCGCAATTTGCTGTCAGTTCAGCGGGTGAAATTAATCCCCATGATATTGTTCAGTGATTTTAAAAATTATTCTTAAAGAATTATTGATTATACACTACTGAAGTAGATCTTGAATAGAATCAAGCAGTTTTGACTAACTGATATCTTTTTCCAGACGATAACCCCAACAGTATTCATTCATCACTTATATTGCTGTCAGACAAAAAAATCAAACGACAATACCTCATCTCTAAATGTTTGTTTTGTGAATGAATCAAACGGATTAATGAAATGCTGTATATAATACACTTACATTTGATTACTTTCTAGGTATGATAAAGATTGAAAGGTAATCTCGACTTCCCATTTTAAACTTATCTTATTTGAGAGTATCATGGAAGATGAACTAGATATTACTAATAACATAGTAGGAATGAATACACAACAAAATTTGTAATCAAAGATGTAAAAGTAGCAAGAACGATACAATTCGAAGGTCATGCCATCAGCATGACACGTAAAAGAAACAATACAAAGAACACTTACTCCAGTCTAATAAGGTTCTTTATTCGATAACTGGAAGACAAATCTCTACTTTTTGACCTCATTTATGTGCATTTTATCATCCAAATTCTAGACACCAAATAATATGAATAAATTTTATGTAGATGATTACAAGACTGTTTTCATATCTGTTTGGTATATACAAAGCGAAAATATGTTAAAGGTATTATAGTTGTCAAGTTAATTGTCAAGTTAACAGATCATACAGTTTTACTGTACCTCCAAAAAATCTATCTTGAAGTTATTGTCTTATGATGAACAAACATTAATGGTAGCAATAATGTGGTGTGGGTTACTTATATCCACACAAGTAGTATATAACGATGGTTGGATATTGAATGTATTTCAGTAGAAGATCGATAAGGAGAGAACGGGAACAGGACGCAATTGGTATGAAAATGCATGAACAATAATAATCGGAGACGATGAACTGATATTTGCAGAAGGACCAGTCAAGATTGAGATAATTGATTGTTATTTTGCAAATTAACTGTTTACTGTAAGGTTGTCAGATTTTAGTGAGATAGTCTGTAATTTTGTACCCAAATACGTTTGATTTGTGTGAGGACTGTGATACTGCCCAGGTGCCCAAACTGAAGCAAGTGGTTTTCTTAGGGGACCACACCCCGAGCCTTTGACTTAAAGATCTGATCCATAAGGCAGTGGTGCATCGTCAGGACATGCAGTCCCACGGTAGCCAGTGACCAACAATTGATCCATACGTCATTTGTTCCACCAGGATACTGGAGTCCATGTGCACCATTGGTTTGGAATCAGGGTTTTCCAACTCCCGTAGGTGAACTTTCCGTGTCCACCAACCCGGTTAAAGCGCCGGATATTCGCTTTTCGTCTTCTCAATTTCGTAAATAACAGTAATGCCACGAGAATGCATTGAGTAGGACTTCCCTGGCAGAGGCTGTATACGTGTGACCATGTCAAAGAATTTCTAGAGGGAAAGTGGTCTCTCCCCACTCTCGGCCTTACCAGGGCATTTGGGGACTAGATTTCATAGTTTGTTCTCTATAATGTATAAATAGGTAGATACTAGAAAGATATTTCAAACTAGATTAAAATAAATCTTGAATATACTCTTTCGAATCTTAAATATATCACTAATTAATGTTAGTCCATAATATAAAATGGTCCAGGATAGAGTGGGTTGGAGAATGCTTGTCGGCGCCCTATGCTCCATTGGGAGTAGTAGGCGTAAGTATTGCATAAAATAAATTATTTTCAAATTAAGCATATGACACAAATCACAAGTAAAAATGATGAGACTATAATTAATGTATAAACCAATCAGGTATAAGATAATAGGTCTCGGATTTTGGCGCGAAATTCATTCATCCATTTGATCAAACAGAGTTTTGGCATTATAACTGATGTCAGTTTGTGATGAAAACCTTAAATCTAATTCTCAACCATAACCATCAACTGTATATCATAATTCTAATTCCTTACACTGGTTTCTTACCCTCAGTTATCCCTAGTAATAAAGTGAACACTTTCAAGGTCACCGTACTGTCGCTCGACGGTTGTCTATAAATTATAATTACACCATTAAAAATCATATTATCATCTTAAATAAATGAAAAAAAATTGATGATCAATAATCGATCATATGATGTCCATCAACACCTCTTGTAAATTAAATATTATCATAGTACTGATAATATATAATTCATATTATCTAACAAGAAATGCGAATGGACAATCACTGAATCGATTGTTCTTAAATCATTCATTTATAATGAAAAAAAACATTAAAAAACACAGTAATAATAATAATGGAAGCTAACCCACCAAGGAAAACCTGGTGGTCCTGGTGATCCTCCACAAAACCCCTTCTGATAATAATAATAATAATAATAACAATAATAGAATTAGTTTGTAATGAGTAGCTCACTTGGTCTAGTTTTATCAACTATCATATTTATTCATTATCAGGATAATGACAACCATGAGAAGAGAAAGAAGGCATGAAAGAAAGAAAGAAGGAGATGGTACATAGATGATATTAACTTCAATGATGGAATTCAAACTAAAAAGTCTCCTTCTGTTCACTTTCAAGAAAGATCTGAAAGAATAACTATGTACATAATGTTTAATGTTAAAGACAACAAATTTGTCTACTGATATATAACAATAGTTTATAGCATTATATTGAGTTCTAAAGGTAATGATTATAAAAATTTAAAAAAAACTTCACCTTTAAATGATCCTACAATTTGATTGGTTGAATAGTGTATATTCATTGTCAATGGTGAAATTGTATTTGGATTGTATATCTATCTATCTATATCTATATATATAAGCGAAACCGGCTGCACCTTATTAATGGTATTGTTAATATCATATATGTATATCAAAATCACTTATTCTTCAGCATATATACATATATGGATTAAGTACACAATATGCATAATTAAAAAAAAGGCGTGCACAGAAATACTCATGTATACAAACATATTAGTAGATAGGTTGATTGGTAGGTAGGTAGGTAAGTAGGTAGGTGAGTAGGTAAGTAGGTAGATGGGTATACACAATATTAAGAAATTTTTCTACATGAGACATTAACGCTTTAATAAGTAAATGTATATAGTTAAATAAACTAATCACTATGTCTTATTCTTCTTTAAAATGATTAACCTAAATTGTAAAATGGACACTAAATTTGATTAAAAAAGAAAAGATCTTTCGATTTCAAGATAAGTAAAGACATTTATGTATCTACTATCTAATCAAGATGTACTTAAAAACAAGAATACAACTTTATTACTTACTTACTTATAGATCAGAGGGGGTTTTGTGGAGAATTTATTATTTTCACAGTTGAAATAATGAGTCTGGTAGGTTCTGGGTTCGAATCTCGCGGGTGCGGGATCGTGGATGCGCACTGCTGAGGAGTCCCATAATAGGACGAAACGGCCGTCCAGTGCTTCCAGGTTTTCGATGGTGGTCTAGCTTCAATTGACTCATGATTTCAACTGTGAAAATTACTTACACCTGTTACCCCTGGCTGAGGAGTATAGGTCACCCATTAGTATTTGCCATTCAATCCTGTCCTGGGCAATCCCTCACAGTTCTTTCCACTTAACATTCATTCTTTTCATATCTGCTTCAATCTCCCGGTGTAATGTGTTCTTTGGCCTTCCTCATTTCCATTTCCCTTCACCATTCCAAGTTAGGGATTGCCTCGTGATGCAGTTCGGTGATTAACTTAATGTATGTCCTATTCACTTCCAACATCTTTTTCTAATTTCCTCATCAGCTGGAAGCTGATTTGTCCTCTCCCATAAAACGCTGCTGCTGATAGTATCCAGCCATTGAATGTTGAGTATTTTGCGTAAACAACTGTTATATAATTTGCGTGCTTTCCAGGTCAACTGACAGTCTTAAGTTCAATCTCGTTTGGGGTTACTATACATATTTCAAAACCAAGATAAAGCAGTAAAGTTGGATAGTGACCAGCAGTTGAACCCAAGATGTACATTGAGTCCTATTTGGGACTAACCAGCCAGGTGTTTTTTGCATCACAGTGTTATTCACAATGAGATTCGAACCTAGTCTCTATGGCTTCAAATGCAAATGAGTTATTCACTAAGCTACTGAGTTTACATGATCAGTTGTTCGTTGGACTAGTCCCAGATAGCACAAGACTTGCGTCCTTCATCCCAATGCTAACCAGTATCTAAATTTTCTGTAAACTTGAAACTAAATAATGATATCAACTCAATTCCATCAAAATATACATATCCCAATAAATATTGATCAAGTGCAGTCTTTAATATTGACAAAGCAAAAATATAAACCTTAAGAAATAAAATGAAATAATTATCATACTCTTCTTGGTTTTTATAAGAGCCATCGTATTTTCCATTTAGCTACTGAGTCCAGATAGGCACTGGCTTGTCTAATGTATGTGAATTAGTTGCAAACTAATGAATAGAAGTACTCTCAAATAAATACTCGGAACCTGAACTTAAGGTTTTAGCTGTCTGAATTTATTTGTACCTAATACCCCATATAATCAACATATTCCCAAAGTTCACGGGTATTAAGATCATCCTAATCTTATTGAGCTGCACTCGTAATCCACGTGGATAGTCTTCAAGTACTGATATTTAGTCAGTAGTATGTGCATAAATAGTTCAGAAGTTCAACCATCAGATAATAATTTTAAAAGAAAACATGATTTCGGGACCTTGGAATACACTTTATAACCAAGACTATTAGTTATGAAGCTCAAGAAATGGTTTTAAAATGAAATTAAATATTTTTGAACATTTCCTAACATCTACTTTTTTATCACTTATCAATACGTCCTATTTGAATCAGATACATGTCAGAATATTTCAAGGTAGTAATAAAACTTTAGAGTTAGGTTTAAATTAGCTGAAAGGGAAACCAGACACCTCCCTCAGGCTTAACCCGAGCAATACATCTCAATCCCACCTCACAAGAGAACTAGACACTATATAGGCTTCAACACTACAATCCGAATAGTACAGCTCAATCTTGTGGCGCAATTACACAGGTACCAAGCATCCTGATGGACCATTGGCACGATTCATATACACATTCACATCACATGTATAAACATTCCGATCAATGATCGCATAAATCAATTATGCACAGCATGAACAGGTCAAAGTTGACCCATTCCGCTTATACAACAGCCAAACTCATTACTATTAACAATGACGATATGCCTTACAATGTTCCAATGATAATGACACTCGAGAAAACTGAAAAGCAACTACCAGTATAAATGAAATCGGTTAACCAGTAAATCAATTTTGAACTGAACTTGTTTGCTATCGGACTCTTAAATTGCAATGTTTGAGTCTTAAATTGTGGGCATTATATAGGATTAGTAATATATCATAAATCAATGAAATTTACATGGGTCAATTTAAAATTGTAACTCATTAACTAAGAGGTAAATATCTTATTGTTTAATTAAGATTTTAGGAAGTTGTTTGTTAACTATAAATAATGACGCCCCAATGGTCTAGAGGTTAAGCTCTCACGCACAAGACTGATAGATCCTGGGTTCAAATCTCGATAGGCAGAATCGTGGACACACACTGCTGAGGAGTCCCACAATAGGACGAAACGTCCTTCCAGAGCTTCAAAGTTTCCCATGTTGGTCTAGCTTCAATTAACTCATAAATTCAACTATAAAATGACTAAAAATCTCTGCAGGAAACCCCTTCTGATTATAAATAACAGGTTACATATTACTATGATTATATCACCATTGAATAAAACAACTTAGATTCATACAAGTTTCTACATGTATCTTACCTATTTGTTTACTTATTATGAATATAAACTTTCTGTAAATATGATATTGTATGGATATTGTATGTATATATATACTTACTCTACTCCCATTTCTTCTGATTCAAATCATAAGTTGATTACATTCAGCTAAATGATGCAAATACCTTTTACCTAATTAATATATCTATTTGTGTTTCTATGTGTTTATACTTTAATACAAATAAATACTAACTAGACCACTGAATAGATCTTAACTAAAACTCCTTATGAATTGAATGACTGATGGTTCCAACACTAAAGATCATGATATGAAATAGGATTTCATAAACAAATGAATAAAAGATATTTACATTATACATACATAGTATAACATGTTATAACATGTCTTATCAAACATAATTGTTCTTTTTCTTTGTACATTGACTGCATGAAGAATGAAAAATACCAACTATAGTCATGATGATATCAAATGATACCACTCTTGTGATGTATGCTACTTATGTCTGTCGATATATAAGTAGTATGTAGCATCAATCACGTATCTGGGAAGCATTATTGATAAACAAGGAGGATCGGATGCAGATGTAAACGTGAGGATTGGAAAAGCAAGGGCAGCATTTCTACAATTGAAGAACATATGGAACTAAAAACAACTGTCAACTAATTTCAAAGTGAGAATCTTCAATACGAATGTCAAGACGGTCCTACTGTATGGAGCTGAAACGTGCAGAACTACTACGACCATCATCAAGAAAGTACAAGTATTTATAAACAGTTGTCTACGCGAAATACTCAACATTCACTGGCCCAATACTATCAGCAACAACGTTTTATGGGAGAGGACAAACCAGCTTCCATCTGAATAGGAAATTAGGAAAGAGTTTGGAAGTGAATAGGATATACATTGAGTTAATCACCAAACTGCAGCACGAGGCAATCGGTTACTTGGAATCCGGAAGGGAAGCGGAAAAGAGGAGGGACAAAGGACACATTACGCCAGAAAATAGAAGCAGATATGAAAAGAATGAATGTTAACTGGAAAGAACTTAAAAGGATTGCCCAGGACAGGTTTGGATGGGTAATGCTGGTGGGTGGCCTGTGCTCCTCCATGAGGGGTAACAGGTATAAGTAAGTAAGTTAGTAAGTGTAAGTATGTAACGTCAATCAGAAGTGGAATACCCGGCAGTAGAAAGTTGAGAAGATCGAGTTGAATAGAACAATAACGTAAACAATGTAACTGTAATAACAATTGGAATGATGGGACGATGAATTTTGTAAGAGACAATTCAAAGAATGTGTACAAATGAAGTATTTAATGTATGGTCTTCATATTCTACCAAAGCACTATGTGATTTCGTATTTAGTACTTATGTGTTAGTTCACTACACTGTTGCTACTAATACTACACACTTTCTCGTTTCTACTTATCTGTCTTTATAATACTACTTAGTTTAATAATTACTAGTAATATGGTGTCCATGTTGGCAGATACAGACTACTTGGTTGGGGTCCGCGTGACCAATGGTTAGAGACTCTAAGTGACATGGCTCAGAATCGATCACAATGGCGTAGGTGTATACACTCTTTATCTTCCTTTAAACATTGAGATTAAAATTGCTTCATAACTTTCTTCCTTCCTATACTATATTCTTATACACAACCTATCTTTTATATATTACCTCCACTAAATTAACTACTTCTATGAATTCGGTGTTCATCTTGTTGTGCTAACGAGATATGGCAACTTGGACCGATGCATATATGTACCTGGTTCTACGTTGCAGCTGACTGACTGAGTAATATGGTGTAAATTATTCTCTCTGTTGAATATTATAGTTTAAATAATGAAAACAAGGAAATTGCACTTTAAAATGTTTTGTTTACAATATTTTTCCAAACAAAAATCATGTTTATTATTGCGCTGAACATGATGCTTTCTAAATCAGAGTTATTACTATGTAGTAACAGAAGTTGTATTAACATTACGTTTTCAGAGAACTCAAAGTAATACACTCCATTGTGATTATAACTAGTATGCACATAATAATTCTAGCTTAATAAAACCAATCATGTTACTTACAATATTTAAGTTACGAACGGATCTAAGTTGGACAACTATTGAAAACCTGAAAGCACTGAAAGACCGTTTCTTCTTGTTATGAGACTCCTTAGAAGTCCTCATCGACGACCCTGCAGCCTGGAAGGGGACTCTTGGCCTTTGTTCTCGTGCGTGAACGATTAATATTTAAACCCCTGAGCGGGGACCCAATGGTTTGCAGCTCTAACTTCAACCAATCCGAGATATTGAGCAGCCATCTTCCATTATCTTCAGTGAATATTTTCCCCTCACCCAATATGGTTGAACTTCATTAGTCACGGCTTCTCACCAGAACTCTGGAAATTTCCTCCTGAGACTATTGACTATTGAGCACATGATTTTTTTACCAAGGGCTGTTTGTTTGGATGTTAAATGATCGGGGTCATTTAGGGTTGGACCCAATTTACGTGTTAGTTAACAAAAATCAACAAAGATGTATCTACAACAATAGTAATAAGTTCGACTTTGACACTGAATGACAGACTTTTGAATTGCATCTTTTTTTTCATTATTACTGATGTACATTGAATACCGACTCCAACTGACATGGCATCTGGCTAGATTCTCCAATCTCGGTTGATTGATTCGAGACAAATTAACATTACGGTTATTGATTTATTTGGGATAGTTTTCCTTATTTCATGCTTAATTTTCCGTTTTCCTTCAGTGATCACTCTAATTATCATGTTATTAAAAAAGACTAATTTATAAATTCAAAGGCAGTAATCAATACAGGATTAATGTCTGTTGAAGAAGTATTGGGATCCAACAAGGATTGGCTAGCTTTTTTGACCTCATACTACGACCCGTTGTTACCTGTCATCCTGTAGTTTTCAAATGATTGACCCAGCTCTTGTCAGACCGTGATGACAAGACGATCTGACCGTATTTGAAACTAGTTAAACCTATTGGATACTATCTCGACTGAAAAGACTCACGTCAGGAGAGTTAATATTGGATTCCGTTTATAAAGAAGAAAAGGACTCATATACCAGAAGTAGTGCTGCCTTTGTCCACAGAAGAACACAAAACGCTTATTGAATATAAACTCACGGCTCATGGATTATCGAAACATCCTTCAAAACAAAGAAGAAAAGGATTACAATGAATCCCAGCCAATGCCATGCATCCGCTAACGATAGAAACGAAGATGATAAAGACCAGTTTCATAGGAAGCCACTGCTCATCCTAGAGAAATGAGCAGAAAAAGACCTGAACAATCTGATTGAGGACCTAAACTCCTGAGCCGAGATAAAAAAAACTTCTGGTGTAATGTCATAGAATGGTATGGAGTGGTAGAAAGGAATAAAGAATGGGGAGAGACTGACATATGATTTCAACAACATGATTATACATGACATCATATTTCCCCACAAACTTACATAGAAAGCCCAATGGGCTTTCCAGAACATACTACAGGAAACCAGATCGGTCACACTTACATTGATAAAATTATCAGATGGTCCATGGAAGATGTAAGAACAAAGAGAGGAGTTGATATAGCTTCAGATAACCATCTGGTAGTGGCCAAGCTAAAACTGAAGCTAAACAAGCATTGAATAACTGGATGACTAGAAATAAAAGATTTCATTACAACCCCTCTTTGAGATAGTAATAAGTTCGGCAAGTCAAAGTTACTTCTCAGCAATACGTTCTACGTATTTTAAGGTTTACTTGAAGAAGAAACTACCATTTAGAATAATTGGAATAAGATCAAAGTAACGATAACTTCTATCCTCCAAAAGGTGCTGAACAATAAGAAAATCCAGGACGATAAATGAATCTCTTTTCTTGATTCTAAAGGAAAAGAAGCAAACCAAGGACAAGTGGTGCCTGGAATCAGAGTCAGACATCAAGAACATGAACAGCACTTGGCAACAATTGAAAAGCAGAACCTAGGACAGAGATGGTTGACGATCCCTGATTGAAGGCGTGTACTCCACAAAGAGTAGCAGGCATTAGTAAGTTATTAGTCATATATTGATCCATACTACATATGATATCTAAATTTATGGTATTAATTGAATCACGAATAACTTTACACAATACGATAAGAATACTTGTATGACTTGCATTACAATTTATATCATCCAGTTATTTATTACTTATGAGTAGCTCATTTTGATACAAAAAATAAATAGATGATATCAACTAACTGTTAATTAAACATTTTAAATTATTTGAAATGTTTAATTTTGATTGGAAGATGTTGATGAATATCAACTGTCACATCAGAATTAACGGTTTAATAGAATAAGTAATATGTCATCCAAATTTTTTTAGTTTTTTTTAATCCCGTTACGATCTGAGCAAATAACTTACAAAGATTTAATAGTTGAGTTCATGAGTCAATTGAAGCTAGACCATCATGAAAAACCTGGAAACATTGAACGGCCGTTTTATCCGAGAGGTAGTCCCTGGAGTTCTAGTTCTGAGAAAGATTTCAGAAGCCAGTATTCAGTAGAAACTTACAAAAACATTCAGAAAAACTAAAGAATATGCTTTCATCATTCTGAGTAAAAAAAAATCGGTTTTGTTGTCGATTTTAGCATGTTTCTCAGAAGTGTCTAAAATTTCAGGGTCACATATAATCCCGTCAATAATCTTGTTTCTGTATACAAACTAATCTTTGAAGTTAAACTTCTTCAGTACACTTTTTCTCCTATTTCCTGTTCCAGGTTGAAGAGTAGAAGACTTGTGGATAATGCGACGTAACCCGAAATCTTTAGTTAGCACACCTAGAAGTTTGCTTCTGGAACAGTGAGAATTCATCTATTCACGATTTCTTTATCAACGAATTTAAGACAAAAATAATTGATGATTAATTACCAGTGGTAACAACGATCTTATTTTCTGTATATCTTAACTTCTAGTCAGAACTTCCTGCTAGAATGTGACAAAAACTCGTTGAGAAGGTATTCATGTTTTAATATTTAGCCCTAGTCATAAGTAATTAAATTTGCTAAGTAACATTCAGAAGTGACAAAATTTGCAAAGTTGAAATTTGTAGAAAATCATCATTTAAAGTGCTTGCATATTTCGCTTTGAGGTAAGAACTCAACAAAACGATTTTCAGTTAGATATCAAAGTAGTGCTATTCGTTGAGCTCTTCAGAATGCTACAACACGCAACGAATGCATACGTCCTATGAACTTAAAACTACTTATGAGTAGTATAAACGCGACAGTATAATTATACAAGCATGTCATATGTGATTAATATTTTTTTTATAAAAAACTTTGTATATCAAAGTTCCTTGTTTCAAAAAAACATGAAATAAAAAAGTATAGAACTAAATACCTTAGCACCGATTATACACGAGCAATAGAATTAAACTAGATAAACTACACTTTAAAGGTGAATATATGTTTCTATTCGAAAATCTTAAATAATTGCTAATCTAATAGAAGTCATGAGTCAATTGAAGCTAGACCACGATGGAAAACCTGGAAGTACTAGACGGCCGTTTCTTCCCATTACGGGACTCCTCAACAGTGCGCATCCACGATTCCACCTCGCGGAATTCCAACTCAGGACCTATCATTTTCACGCCAGAGTACTTAACCACTAGACCACTGAGCCGGCCAACATCCAACGATGTTAATGTCTAACTTCAACCAATTCACGAAATTGAAAAACCATTCACCAATGTCCTCAGTGAGTTACTTTATCCCAACAGACCTGGTTGAACTCCACTGGTTACTGCTTGTCACTAGGACTCCAGGAAATACCTCACTAGTGAGCATATGATAATTGTCAGAAGGGGGTTTTGTAGTGATTTTAGTAATTTTCTATAATAGAAATCATGAGTTAAAGATAGACATTAACACCGTTGCATGCCGGCCGGCTCACTGGTCTCGTGGTTAAGCGCTCACGCGCGAAACTGATGGACCCTGTGTTCGAATCTCGAGAGGCAGGGTCGTAGATACGCACTGCTAAGGATTCACATAGTAGGACGGAACGGCTTCCAGGTTTTCCATGGTGGTCTAGCTTCAATTGACTCATGATTCCAACTATATAAAATTACTAAAATCTCGACAAAAGCTCCTTCTGATAATCGGTAATCATTGAAAATTAATTCAATTTAGGATTACTATAGGAAAACATTCTAAATAATGAAGATGAATATTGGTGGATGTTTTTCCTTCACTTTTGTTAAAAACTGTCTCATCTCTATTATAATCACTACTTATATCGTTTGATAGTATAATTTATTAGTTAATAATAGTTTAGTGTTAATTAACTTAGAAGGTGATGTTGATTATGTAATCCTTAAATAATCATTGACCATTTCGAGTAGTTCGATCAATTGTCCAACATTGTAGAATGTTGACTCTGGAGTATAATTTGTACACAGTTTAAAAAAAATACATATTCAATCTACTTATTTAGAGAAACAAGTAGTACGTAGATCACATAACTAATAAACAATTAAAATGAAAGCTCCAAACAGTACTTTTTTTATTATCAACTCATATAGAAGACTTTGAGTGGTCTATAGGGCTCATATGTCTGGACTTAGAGACATTACTTTATATGTAATTATAAACAGTTGAGTTATACGTTTCCTTCATTCTCATCTCACCTATCTTATGTTTTCAACTGATCACTAAATTGTTGCCATATCTTAATCCATTCCCAAAGCATTGTGATTTAATCCTGATCTTGTTTTGTGGTTTTAGTTTCAAATCCCTTATTTGAGTCACATATCGTTTCCATTTTACTTTGAGTCGTGTTCTGTGTGTCCATTTATTTAATCATGTACCTGATGTGATCCGCAAAACTAGAAGCCTGAACAAATTACGGAAGCTATTTTCGGGGACGTTAATTCATTTAATTCAAAGCTTGTAAAACTGTAACATTTACTTTTGCCCCTAGCCTATTCTACAGATCATAAGCTTTCGTTTGATGTATAATTCATTGCCATAGCATTTTCTGTAGCTGTCGCTTCACATTTATGCCACGATGTTTGGACTGACGTTTATCTGAGGAGCAGTAACCTTCTTTATGACCAATGCGATGACATTGACGGCATTTGTGGTTCTTAAATGGGCATAACTTCACAAAATGCCATGAGCCGCAGAACCAGCATGGTGATGGTGGTTTACTAGAAGGCTGCTGTGTGTTCGCCGTCTTTTGTTTGGAAGGTTTGGAAAATCTGCATGCATTTATTGAAGCAAGATTGGAAGTCTTTGCATTTTGCTGTACCATCGTGGTATCATGTTTAAGATTTAACAACCGTTGACACTCGGTTGTGACCATTTGCAGGGTCATGTTAGGCTCCTGCTCAATGCGCGATAGAATTCTGGTACGTATATCCATATCTTCCGGATTCTTTAATCCACAGATAAAAATCAGACATTTAAATTGATCTGCTGTAATTTCATTTATTCTAAAACGTTCGCATTCTTTATTTACTTGTCCAGCGTATGTAAGATAATCCTGAGATAAGGATTTAGATATTTGAAAGCACTGATAACGGATGCTGAATAATGAGGATTGTTCACCAAAAATTTTGGACAAGGTTTGGACTGTTTCATTAAAAGATAAATCTCGCGGATTTTGTGGCAAAATGAAGTTCACATATTTGTTGTATTCAAGTGTTCCGAGTCTTCTCAAGAGTAAGCGAACTTTGGCTGCATCATCAAGGTTTGAGCATTCAACACAAAATGTGTTTTCAAAACGACGAAACCAGGAATCGAAAATAATACCAGAATCGGGATCATAATTGAATTCACAAATAGAATTTGCGATACTGTCATATTTATCTGACTGAGAATTTGATGATGAATGAAATGAGAGCTTCTGCATCAATGCATCTAAAAGCTTCATTTGGTTTGCATCATTCTGAGCTTGCTGGATTTGTAGAATAGTTTTAAGGTCGTTCAAAGAAACAGACATTTTGATTTGGATCAATCAATATTAAAAAGAAATCTCCGTCACCAATTTTGTTACGTCCTTGAATCTTTCAATGTAGAGGACATCATTCGTCCAATCCAAACATAAAAATTCTTTTTACTACAGTCATCTTCTCTCCTCCTGCTAATAAATCAGCTTCCGCGTGGTATATTATTAATCAGCTAACAGGATATTTTCTGCTTCAGGACCAAATAAGTCACATAAGAATTCATACATTCAGTCTTGAGGTTGCATATTAAGGACGTTAACTATTTAAAAGACAGCCTCCCTGTGTATCTAGTAACGGAACCAGCGGGTATACCGAGATCACAGAACTTATAATGTTTAATTTTGTATTAGTTTTGTTACCTCAGTGGTTTAAAGATTAAGAGCTTGCTGAATGACAGAACTAGATCTGCTCCCTTGGGATTACATGGATTTACTAAATCAATAAGTAAACGTAAAAAGCAAGATAATCCGTTTAAAGTTATGCTGCGGCGTAAATCTGATTCCGTCTATACTCGTATATATCATGGCTGGGAAGCCAACTTCAGAGTGAAGCTAAATAATGCGTATTGGAGATGGCGGGGAAGCCAACTCGAGAGCGAGGCGAAAGATGATGCGTATTGGAAATGGCTGGGAAGCCAACTCAATTTAAGCAAGCGTTAATCAACATTTATAGTCGGACAAAAATGAGTGACAGACATACGATGAATAAGATATGAAGTGTACACATATATGCTCATATAAAAGTATAGTCAAGGTTAATAAGCAAATGATTAACAAGATCAAAATATGACTCATAATGGATAGGCGAATTGGCTTGGCCAGCAACTAGAATAAAGTATATGGGCTTAACATATAAACTGATACTACAAAGTTTTTAGTCAGGTATTTTCCAGAGTTGCATTTATCACAGGTGAAGTTATTCACTTTAGATTCGTTAGTTGTATTTACTCACATGGTTTTATCACTGAATTAAAACTTATCGCACAGCCAATTACTGAGAAATTTCAGTCAAACATTCACAGCTGTTGGCATATTTTCCTCTTGATCTATTAGTAGGCTGAGCCAATCAGATGTGTCAGTTCAAGACTAATGACAGATGAGAGATGTTGACCTATGGACGCTACTGGTCAAAATATGGCTTAATTTTCCGAGGGAAAAAGGTATGCGCTATTATTTGAAAATTTAGCTCAATTATCTTAAGGATAAATACCCGTATTTATGAATGGGTTTGTGCATTCCGATTCGGCTAACTAATAAAATATCCCTACTTACATATGACTTCCTTACCCAATTAGCTGATTGGGCACACAGTTGGGTAGCGTGTCCATTATTATCACGTTGAAAAGACTTCTAGACACGAGAGTGTCGATAGCAAACATACATCATATACGTTGACCGATTGTGTTTTTTAAATAGTGTGATTATTATGTTATTTCTTCTCTTTAATTATCCATTTTTTCCTACCGCCTACTCGATTTCCATTTTTCTCTCTTGGTGTGCATCTAATTACTTCAAGAACAGTTAAAATTATAATAATCTGTGGATACTCTGTTCTTCAATGTCCTAATAGGTGTTGTTGTTTTAAATTTTGTAAATTTGTGTAAATTTTGTTACACGTTACACACGGTGTATGTTTTAAGTAATTAAGATTATTTAGAATCACCTAAGTATTTAAATTCACTTGGTATTGTTTACTTGAATCTTCCAGTTGATGGTTAAGATTGCAATTGATCAGTCTCTTATTGGCATATGTGCATACTGTGTGTATTGCCTCGGTAATGCCTTAATTCACAAACATTATAAACAAAGATGGGTAGTGCTTAGTTCGAGTCCCAGAGTTAACATCGACTCTGAGATGCAGGTACATCCAGCTGACGAGTCCCAAATAGGACGAAACGCGTGTCCTGGATTCCACTGCTAGCCACTACCCATCATTTCTTATAACACCCAAGTATTTGGATACACATAAATGAAGATAAAATAGAATAATAGAAAATTTAAATAAATACCGAAACAGTAAACTGTTAAATGTTGAATATGATTGTCCTGGATAACTTCTGGCTTTTCTCCTCTATTTAATTAACTCAATGATTAAAGTGAAGCCATCATAATAGTTGTTTGTTTTCGATTTCAGATCAGATTTTCTGAAATTACACAAACGTGGTTAAATCATTCAACAGATCCCCAAATCTATATGTGAAACTATAATAGTAAACCAACTGTAACCAAGAATCAAATTATGTAACATGATATTCTATTCCAAAAACTATCAACGATATCATCAAATTTGGTTTAATTTTAAAACTACCATAGATCAAATGTTCACTGATTCAATTTTGATAAACGTCAAGACTGAATATTACTGTGAGGATGGTCCACAGGTGAAGTTGAGGAAGCTCTAAGAATCCCAGAAGGAGCCGGATATATCCCATCCAATCACCTTTTGGAAGAATATTCTAGAATCACTACGTGTAGCTTCCCTATTGGACAATAATGATAACTCCCTGTGTGCGGATTGGATAACTATAATGATGATTTCGTTTCTACTAAAAACTATAAATACCTGGCAGTTTTATACCATAATCGACACTGTTTGGAATAACATTCCTTCTACTTGTCTTCTATCTTCTGATTTGTGACTTGGGAGGCTTCTGGTGTTCGAGTGCCCAAGTATTACGCGACAGACTAAGAAATATAAGTTCGAGATATAACAAATACCAGTTGATATAAGATATTATTAGTAATATAATGTGACGTAAAAGCATTTTTATACATATCTCGCATTTGTACCGACATACCTTCTAAAGGTCAAACGGTTAGTGAGATATGACAAGAACAAAGCAGGCTAGTGAATAAAGCCGATTATGCATCTGGTCAAAGTCTTAGCCTATACATCCCTGTCTGAGTCAGGAGGACAGATATATACGTGATATATGTACACTTTATTCAGTTATATCATCTTAGTCATTCCTAGTCTTCTTACTTTAGCCGTAGATTAGAAAAGCATTCAGAAGGCATATGTTGCTGTATCTGAATCTGTAGAACGTGAAAGGGATCATATGGTTCGCAGTTTAATCCTAACTACCGTCCGGTTTCGAAGGTAGGCAAACACCAAACTAGCGATATAGTTGTATTCTACCGATCTCAGTTTATCTCTAGAATGTCAAAACTATCGGAGTGAGACACCAGTGAATACACTTATCGATATAGAGAGTGGTAGAGATATATCTGGTGAGACTATAATTTATGGACAACCTTTAATCGATGCGAAAGTGGACTTGAGAATGTTCACCTACTTATTAGGACTAAATGAAGGTCGTAAATTAGTGTGAGGAATTAGAATTATGATTTTACATGTGATGGTTAGGGTTAGGAATTAGATTTACGGTTTTCATCACGAACTGACATCAGCTAAAATGCCAAAACGCTATTTTAACCAAAGAAATGAATGAATTTCGCTCCGAAATCCAAGACTTGTTATCCTAGATCTGATTGGTTCGTCTATTAATTATAGTCTCGCCATACATCTCACAGTATAGTATTCTATGTCATAAAACAGTTTTTCTATGGAAACTACCTACATAAATGTTTCATGAGTTGATAGAACAAACTTTTGGTTTTTCAGAAATTACTTATTAGAGAATATATATTTAAATAATCTCGTTAAATCACTGATTCTCACACCATTCTGGAGCAAGCTGTGACTCTCAGAACTTAACGAAGAATTTTTATTCATGTTTTTACTATGTAATTATTCAACTGTCAGGTTACAATATGTTTATATTCACCCCTTATCATAAGTTTCTCTTTGACACTAACAGTTATTATATGTCTTACCTTCATTAAATTATTGTTGAATCATTATCTCTTACTCCATTATCTATTACTTATCCCATGGCTATGTTCAAATTACAACTTCCCATTTGCAGTATGTTGTGATTTGGTTATTAATGTATATTAGTCTCTAAGTTTTTAAGTTATAGATAAACAATAATAAATGTCTTTTTCTTCTCTTTGCATTTAACTTCCGATTGGGTACCCGAAATAGAGAGAATCTAGATCAACAGGAACAAAGGTAATAGTGGTTATCGTTCAAGTTAATTTACTATCACTCAAAGCGTGTCATTGGTCAAAGTGAAGATGATGGTCTAATAAGTTTTAGGCTTTTGTTTTCATTTGCTCTCCAACTGATGGCTGTCTGCAATGAAAACTCTTTAATTATATATACATCTGAGTTGTTTAAAATAGTACATCCTATTAAACTCCTTTAAATCAATACATCGAAGAAAATGTATTATTGTTATTATTAGTAGTAGACTTATTCAGTAATATAACTTTGGTACAATATAGAAGTCTCAGTGCAAAGTATTTTCACAAGTCTCCGTTTCTTACTTCTTGGTCCATCCTGACAATAAATATTGAATGATCGCCAGTTAAAAGTTAACAGTCCAGTCAATCGACATCTAAATAATTTGCATTCTTTTGCCACCAACCACGATGTCTGTGATTGGACCTTTTGTGACTTGTACAACGAAATATTGTACACTTTTCAGAAACGCACCTAAATAAGTTATGAGATTAATACTCATAATGATGTATTAAAACAAACTTGTTGAAATATCTAGATAATAGGAACAGGTAGCCTAGATGTTTAAGCAAACCGCTTACGACTCAACTCCTTCAGTTATCTAATCATTTCAAAGCAGATACATAATCTAAATTAAGTAAATATTTCAATGATGTCATTTGTAATCAAAAACCAATATTATCAATTTTTTAAAACCTCATATATATAATGATTGTTACCGTTAGGGTTTTTGTGGATAATATAGTAATTTTAATAGCTGAAATCATGAATCATTTGAAGCTAGACCACGATGGAAAACCTGGAAACACTGGATGGCCGTTTCGTCCTATTGTGAGACTCCTAAGCAGTGTGCATCCACGATCTCGCCTCAAGAGATTCAAACCAAGAACCTATCAGTTTCGCGCGCGAGAGCTTAACCGCTAGACCACTGATATTGATATTACTTTATAATGAAGAAAAAATTGTTGAATCCCTATTTCCTTCTTTAATTATATGTATACAATCTAATGTTATTGAACATCTGCGTTGAAAAAAAAACAATCACTTAATAATAACCCATAATAATGTAAGTTAATCAACAATTGCATAATACTTGTTGATAAGCAGAACTATACAAAAGATGATAGATAGATAGATAGATAGAAAGGTTCATTTTTCAGTCTATGTAAAAGTTCTATGCTAATTATTCTTTCTTTCTTTCTGATCTTCACATTTCATAGATATTTCTATAATGATAAATAATTTAAGCTCATAGGTATGTTAACACACACACACACACACCCAAGCACACAGACACAACATGCACATTACGTACAGAATTACGTTTTAACTATTACATTACATTGACCTTATTGTATATTGATTTATGCGTAGGCTAATGAATAATACACCATTCTCTAGATAATGGAGGCCAATTTTTGTGTTTGTATTTACAATGAATAAATTTCTTTGTAAATAGATTTTTCTAGAAATATGTGTATGACCTGTTTACAATTTTATGTATTACTGACTGTCATATAATAAAAAAAAGGTTAATTTTGATTTCATAAAGTTTAATCGTGATTTTAATAGTTGAGATCATGGATCGATTGAAGGCAGACCAACATGGAAAACCTTGAAGCAATGGATGGTCGTTTCGTCCTATTGTAGGGCTCCTCAACAGTGCGCATCTACGATCCCGACTCGCGAAATTCCAACCCAGGACCTATCAGTTTCGCGTGCGAGCGCTTAACCTCTAGACCACTGAGTCAGCCGGGCATCCAACGATGTTAATGTCTAATTTCAACCGATCCACGAAATTGAACGACACATCCACCAATGTCTTCAGTAAGTTGCTGTTTTACAACAAACCTGGTTGAACTACATTGGTTACTGCTTCTCACGAGATGCATGCGCACTGCTGAGGAGTCGTACAATAGGATGAAACGGCCGTCCAGTGTTTCCAGGTTTTCCATCGTGGTCTAGCTTCAAATGATTCATGATTTCAACTATTAAAATTACTATAATATCCACAAAACCCCTTCTGATAACTATAGAATAATTGAAAAATGTGGAGTGCTAAACATCTGTTTAATCTTAATGTAGGACTACTTAGCTCTATATATATCAACGACCCTATCTGAAGAAAGGAAATTCATATTTCTTGGTTAATTCAATTGAGTGGTTGATATATATCTTACTAGAAAGAAGTCTAGACACTGACTTCCGAACTATCCCTTAGTCCCCTAATGTATTTTACTCTTTAACCTGAAACAGAAGACAGAAAAAGGTAAAGTACATCGTTTAAAGTTATAATATGTGAATTTTGCATTGTTAGACAAAATAAAATGATTCATGTTGAGATGATTCATATGCAATGTTAACTTGAATAGGTTATGTGAAATTACAAGATTCATGATCAGAATAGATATGGGTCAAATAGGATAAGAAAAATAATAGTGCATTGATAAATTCAATCAAATGTTAAGTGTAAAATTTTATATAAAGTCAGTAAGAAATAATAAAGTAGGATGAGTGCTAAGTACATTGATCATGTACTCTGGAGATTAATAGTAACGGTAATTCAGTAATAATAATAACCAGAGAGGGGTGGTTGGTGGCGCAATTTCGTGGATTGGTTGAATTTAGACATTAACACCATTGGATACCGTCTCAGTGGTCTAGAGGTTAAGCGTTCGCTCGCGAGCCCGAGCCCGGGTTTGAATCTCAGGAGGCGGGATCGTGGGTGCGTACTGCTGAGGAGTCCCATAGTAGGACAAAACGGTCGTCCAATGCTTTCAGGTTTTCCATGGTGGTCTAGCCTCAATTGACTCATGAATTCAACTAATAAGTTATAATAATAATAATACAAAGATATGTGAATAAAGAAAACAAAACAATCAAATTAGGTCATTCAGTAGTTAAGATTACTATTGATTAATTGTCCCTGAGGTTGGCTAAGAGAAGCGGTTGAGGATATTCATTTTCTATACACAGCTCCGGTTTTTTAGCTGAATGGCTACTGCTTCAGGCAGTTGAAGGACTTTGAGTCCGACAGATTTTAACAAAAAATTACTGACCTGATCAATAATTGAGAAGGATTGATTTATACTGGCAGCATGACCAGTTTGCATTAAATAGGCCGACATCGAACTGTTTACTTCCTTCATTAGCCATTTGCTCAACCACTCTGGGAGGTGTTCGTGAACACGAAAATCTATTTTTTTAGAACTGCGAATCGATAAATACAAAACGAGTTAGTCAGTCTAGATAATTCATTTTTTAGCCTCTGTGTCACCATTGGGCAAGTAGAAAACACTAGTTGTAGTTTTTCGGCGTCGGTTTGTTTTTTTGGATTATTCTGAGTAATCTTTGGATTAATATTTCACTGGCTGCATCCCCTCTGAATTCTAGGCACACTAACAAGAATTTCTTATTCACTGTTTGTATTTCGTCTATTATAACCTTCATGATTATATATTTGTTAATAAACGTCTCCATATATCTGATTTCCCTAAGTGTAGTACGCAAGGCATTCAGTCCTTCTTCAACTATATCTGTAGAACATATAGTAAGTATTCGATAACTAAGAATTTTGATCAGGTTTCTTTTATACCGTAGAGGTACAAAGTTAAGGGAATGTGTGTACCATCCTATTCAGGTAATTTTCCTGTTTAAATTCATTTTTATTGATCCATCAACTCTATTGGTTAAGAGGACGTCCAAAAAGGTCATTCTATCTTCATTTTCTTATTCAGATGTAAACTTAATGGCTGAGTTTACTTCATTAAATTTCTTAAGACCGCCTAGTTGTGATTTACCACCACTTTTACAGAGGATGAATTAGTCGCCCATATATTGACAGTAAAATGTGAATTTTTAAATAAATGTTTTGAAGTAGACCATTTTCTAGTTTATCTGGAAAAAAGGGTCAGCTAGTTGTATGGGACTTAATAGTGAACCATTTGCTCTAAACGTGACCACTTTTCAGATTCTTAATTTGGACATGTTTTGAATATATTTCAGTTTGATGGTATATCAGCCACAGTTTTCAACTTCCTATTATAGATCTATTCATAATACAGAACTTGGTAAAAATAACCAAATGTTTTATTACGCTTAGTTTGAAATAAGTAAGTATATTCATGTTATATCCCGAAGAGAACTGTGAATGGTAACTGTTGAGGACTATTTATTGAGCAATGTAATATGTATATTTCCTATTGTCTAATTGTTAAGTAACTTAACTATTCATATTCGTGTCCCTCTTATTATAAGCTTTATTTTGAATTATAGACTATTATTATACGATTTACCATTCTTGAGTTATCCCTAGTCCATTAATTACTGTTCCCCTTATTCACAGCCACATTTGACCAAATCTTGTACAAATGTTATTTTCTATTTTATGGTCAGCTTGATTTTGGTATATAAACCCAGTATGTTTGAGAATAATGATTCATATAGCAGAGGCTATTATTAGTGTTCTGGACTTAACTGACTGGGCAAGGCAGAATGTAGGACTGATGAGTACTCAAGACTGCTCATACGGTTTTTCGTGTATCATTGGGTGATCAATAAATTCACTGCTCTCTCGTTGGTGGAAATCAGCACGTTCATATATGTATATATATATATAAACAGGGCAAGCACATCACACGATATAACCAGTCCTTTTTAACCCATTAATTCCCAACCATTTTGTACTGATCTATCTCTGGTTTAAGCTAGAAGCGAAAATGTACAAAGGGTGTGATTATATGATGATCTCATTCAAATTTGTTTTAATGATAATTTGTTTTTACCAAAATCATATGACATTCAATTAGATGTCACATAAATAAATTTATCAATTTTTGTGAAGATTCCTTGCCCTATAGGCATATGATCCTAGCCCATATTGACTGATCAATTTATCAGGATCAGGTATTTAAAGTTAAGGTCATCTAGAGACCTGGAATATGTTGAATGAAGGATTTTCCGAAGTTTCATCACTTGACACATTTATAATCTGTGATCTGATTTATTAATCATATATATAGATAACAAGTTTACACAGTCAAAAATAAAGAAAGCAAATGGTTAACGACAATGGTTAAAAAACTTCTAACAAGTAATCATATTTCAGATTCTTTAAAGATGACTAGTTTACATATAAGAACTTTTGTCGAACAGTATTTCCGTGAAAAAGCTTGGAGCAGATTGCCAGGCGAAAAGTTGGATTTGCTTCAAATTCACTCGCTGAGATTTTACAAATATATTATTCCTATTTAATGGCTAGTTTACGTTTTATTGTAAAACAACTAATGACAATAACATAGTAACCTAATATCAAATCTACACTGATCATATTCACACATCAAAGAATATGTTATTTCATTAATAGTTGGGCTCAGTCATGTCGAATTTGAAATAGATCTTACCAAGGTTAATGAATAATGACTAGAGTTAGAAGTGTAAACTATTGAACATTAACTTACTGTTCACTGCAAACCTCAAAGTTCCTGGGTTTAGTCTTTGACTGTGTTGTGGTTATGAACTACTGTGGAGTCCATATCAAAATAAAATATGCTCTTAGTACTTCTAAGTTTTCTATGGTCGTCTAACAATAGTTAGTGTATGATGTATAACTTCAAATTCAGTGATTCATATTAGTTTTAGTTACGTCGATGTTAAATCAAGTAAACTGATAGTTGATTCATTCTGTTCAGTTTCCTTTGATATTTACATCAATATTGTGTTTTCTATTTATAGGGAGAATCATCAATTTGAATGAACAAAGACTATTCAATTCCTACTTTAGGCCATGTCAATATGTATCCATAGGTTTACTTGTCCTTATAGAGTAGGTTATATCAGCCTCATAAAGTGAGCTCATTCAAAATACATCTATAGATGTTGCTGTGTCTGAGTATCCAAGGGAGTTTGCACGTTTATCATTAGTTTAATTCTTGAATATCTTATCGAATTCTAGTCACTATCCAACCAGAATCATCGTTAACTGTCATCCATACTATCAAACAAACTGATTCAGTGGGTAAGAATTTAAAAGCTTATACACTATAGACACCTTAACAATCTACCAATTCAAGCCTAAACCTCATGTACACAGGTGACATATCTAATCTTTCATACCAAATAATCAATTTTTATACATCTTTACTATTTTTTCATAATGATTAATTAGTTATCATTATATTCTTCTATTATGCTTTTCTTCATATGAATCAATTGAACTGTAAGAAGAGGTTGTAGACCATCAACGTTGATGATCTATGTCGAATGTTTGGAGGCCTACTCGAGTTAGACGGGAACGGTGTAATGAATAAGCTAACTTAGAAGTCACACCTCGTGATCAGCACCTTACGTGGATTGCCCCATCGACGTATCAAGGGACCATGGATGCTCTGGAGACTGTGCAACACAAAGGACGTTATTACAGGAATATATTAATTAAAGTAGATACAAGCGAAAACAGAACCACTGCCGCATGGGCCAGTCCATGACGTATGATTAAATGATGCGCGTTGATTGCCCTTGACCTTGACGGGGATCGATGATCCGTTCGATATTTAGTGACCCAAATGCCGGATGATTTGGTTAGGTTTCAGTGACATTTCACTGGCCCTACAAGGTAAAAATATAACTCAATAGTTTAATCACATTTGTTAGTTGAAACAGTTTAATCCATCAGAGTTGGCAATTGAATGAATCCATTATGTTACTGATTATATCAACTACTACTCAATTCAGTTTATTCATGAATTTGACTATTGATCGGATAGTGGTATGTACTACTGATGCAGACAGATATAAGTAGTATGTATCACCAATCGAAAGTACAATGTACGGCGACAGGAGGCTGCGAAGATCGAAGAGAAGAGAATAAGGACAGAGAGTGGTTGGTATGGAAATGAGCGAACAATCAGATTTGAGACTATCGATGGACATTTTGCCAATGATTTATTTACTGTATGATCCTCAGATTTTACTACGTGATTCTGTAATTTTGTGCTCAGATACGCTTGTTTGTCCCCGTTTGTGTTCTCGTTCATTACAGAATAAATAAATGCGACATAATTCGGCTTTATATATAGTTTCGACTTACTCGTGATGTATCATAAATCCTCATTGTTGCATTAAAGTTTCAATTCGATATTTGATATATATCTAAATAAAGTACGCCACAATGTCACCCTATTTTTCAAAAGTTTAAAATTCATGTTAACTATAAATATGGTCGCACAGTTTCACTATGTGATTTCGTTGAAAAAAGTGTCTTTTTTTTCTCTGAATAGTCTTCATATTTTTTTTTATTAATGACACAACGGGTTTCATTAGTCGTCTTTGGTGATTTAAAACGTTGACTTTCCATAAAATTCAACAACACAAATATGTTTTGGACTTTCTAATAAAATTAATTTGATAGATTTCTGAAAGCCGATGTAAGTCATATTAAATGAAATCAGTTTATTATGTTCACAATGTCTAGTCACTCAGTGGTAACCAATATCATGTTCGTTTAGTTCTTAGTACTAATAGAATTTTATCGGTCAATTTATTATCGATCGGAGCAATGATACACAAAAGCCGTATGAGCAATCTTGAGTACTTGTCAGTCCTGCTTCTGCCTAGACCAGCCAGTTAAGTCCAGAACACCGATAACAGCCTCTGCAATATGAATCATTATTACAGTAAACTGTGGTGATAAAAAAATAATAACTGTTACGGTAAAAACAACAACAACAACAACAACAAAACAACCGTCATTACGCCAAGTAGTAAACTGTTCAAATATCAAACCAAGGGGATACCTCATTTTGTTTTTGTTTTGCTTTTCAATTCCGGCTTCTACCTTACGTTGTTAACCATTGAACAGATATTACACACTGAAGTAATAGTTGAGTATTGAATAAATTGAATACGTCAATTTTATTTACCCGAAAAAAAACACTCCAGACTGAAGAACTTTGATACTTGTAAAAAGTTCATAAAATACCTACCGATATAAGGGAATAAGATAGAATAAGATTGTAAATAAAATAAAGTTCAGTTGATTTAGAGTAAACAAAAAACAAAAATGAAAGATAAGCAAAGATGGATAGTGGCTTGTAGTGGAATCCAGGACGTGCGTTTCATCCTTTGCTTACAATGCTTGTGAATTAAGGAAATGTCGAGACAATACACACAGTATGCACATATGCCAGTAAGAGACTGACCAGTTGCAGTCCTAAACATCAATGGGAAGATTCAAACAAACAATACTAATTGAATTTAAACTTCACCTCATTGCGCAAGCAAATGGCTGTCAGGACTCAGTAGCTGAGTGGATAAAGCGATGGCGTTTGAAGTGAAAGGTACTGGGTTCGAGTTGTGGAGTGAACATCAACAAGTCTGAGATGCAGGTACATCCATCTGACGAGTCCCAAATAGAACGAAACGCGCATCCAACTGGATTCCACTGCTAGCCACTATCCATCTTTGCTTATGATGTTTGTGAATTAAGGCAACATCGAGGCAATACGCACAGTATTTACATATGCCAGTAAGAGACAGACCAGTTTCAGTCCTAAGAATCAATGGGAAAACTCATACAAACAATACTAAGAAAAACGAAAGATGATTATCATTGATTTCGAATAGACTGTTTCATTTCATTGATAATATCTTTGAACGAAGAATATTCTTTTCGATAAATTCTCTTCCGGTTCTACAATTATATTATCCAAATTAATAATCCGAAAAAATGACCAGGTTAAAGGTAAAGTACATCGTTTACAGTATGTAAATTTAGGATTGTCAAACCAAATAGAATAAAATTGTTAATGTTAATATGACTCATATAGAATGTTAACTCGAATCTGTATATATGTTAAGTGAAAATATGTAAGATCTATGATCAGAATAAATATGGGCGACACCGAGGCTAAAAGATGAATTACCTAGAATAACCACCTCATTTTCCATTTATCAGTTCGACTGCTCCTATGGAGCAAGTTATATTAGTCGCAGTTCTAGGAAAATACATCTTCGTGCTCGCGAACACTTCCCAGAGTGGCTAAACAAAGATTTGTTGAAGAAAGTAAACAGCTCGATATTGGCCCATTTAATACAACCTGGTCATAGTGCCAGTATAAACCAATCCTTTTCAATTATTTATAGGGTCAGTAATTTTTTGCCAAAGCTTGTCATACTTAAAGTTCTTCAAACGGCTGAGGCAGTAGCCGTCTGGATGAAGAAACCGGAGCTATGCGTACAGAAGAAATATCTCCAACCCCTCCTCCTCCCCTGGTCAACCATAAGGCCAATTAATCAATAGTAATCTTAGCTATTGGATGACCTAATTTGACTATTGTTCTTACGACCTTTCGTAGTCAAATGTAATTGTCTCTCTTATCTTCACTAACATTATTATTTGTCTCATCTTGTCGACAAATTGTTCCTCTTTTTTCTACCATTACATATCTTCATATCAACTACTCAATCGAGAGATTGTTGAATTTTGTATTCTAACACTACAGAATGATCCTAATTAAACAACTATTGAAAACTATAAAGGACTGGACATCTATTTCTTCCTCTCATAGGACTTCATAATGGTGTACATCCTAGTGATCTTCATTTTATGATCTTATTTAGGTCACTTAACCTGTTTACATGATTAATACAAATTATTCTGTGCTCTTATTACTGATTACTTATCATAGGATTCACCTTTTACATTATGTAAAGATGATTATCAATATTATAGATTTATTTGTAGCATAACTGAATGTTTTAATAGTTATTACGAATCGTACTTTATTTTGATAAGTTATCTCTTTGTCACTGACTGGCAGGAACTAAAAAACTGTTGAATACAAGGAAGAGCTTGACATTTATTTCATTGCGCTATATAATTACTAATTAGTGTTCACATATAGATTCACACAAAACTGAATTTAGGATGTTTAAGTTTTATGGTGATTGTTATATTTTTAGATCATTGATACGGAATTCAGTAGTCCATATTTCACTCATTCCATATTGTATGACATCTATACAATGTCATCAATATAGAACAAACCCACTTTAGACGATATATCTAGCACATAGTGAGATTTTAATTTCCTTTGTTCAGTCAAACACAGTTCTGGAGAATTTCAAAACTGGGTCGAGATAACCTTAGTTGACTCTTTGGTCTTAGAATTATTCTCCGGGGGATCTCAACACATATATATATAATTTGTTCAGTTAACTTTATTCTTCCTCCCTTCTATGAACCAGGATGTCAGTGAATACATACTATAAGATTCTTAATTCTCTCCAATTTCGATATCTCAGTTTCTAACATTTATTTTATGTGAAATATTTTACTATACCATATAAACCCTAAGAATATAGAATGGTAAAAAATTTAACGATTTATCCAGCTATTTCGTTTGTTATTATCAGAAGGGATTTTGTGGAGATTTAGTATTTTCATAGTCGAAATCATGAGTCAGTTGAAGCTAGACCACCAAGGAAAACCTGGAAGCACTGGACGGCCGTTTCTCCCTATTGTGGGACTCCTCAACAGTACGCATCTACGACCTCGCCTCACAAGATTCGAACCAGGACCTATCAGTCTCGCGCCAGAGCACTTAACCAATTTGTATCATCCAAAACATCATATAAATAAAGTTTGGTTATGTAGACGAATCTTTGAAACCAATGAAAGTAGTTTCATTTTGACTCATACATGATTTTGTGATATTGTTACTCAGCGAATGATTGAAATCTAGAACATCATGTAACTGTAAATGTAATTCTTCATTATTTATAACATATATGAACATAAAAAGACAGATTGTTACACAACTGTATAACAAGGTGTATAGTCATGATATTATCTTATTGAAAGTGAGTGAGTTTACTAGTTTCATCTTAAGTATCATTCGTGATTGTGCAACTTCACTGATGAGATGTACTAAGAATTCCAAATTATTGTGAGTATTCTCGACAAGAAAGTTGGCACCTTCTGACATAAATCAGTGAACAATTAGTGAATTGATTATAACTTAATTTGCCATCCACTAACATTCTTACAATCCACAGATTATAATTAGGATTTTATTACAGGATGACCAGGTGTTAGATATATTTAAGACTTTCCCGAATCACCACTTTTAAAGAATGATTCGAAGATAAGTACGAACACCTACTTACTCATGACTTCTACCTTAATAGTTCATGTTTCGCAGCCATAATTTAATACAGAGTGAAAGTCTCTGGCCTCTCGATATATCTTGCCTTCGCTACAGGTAGCGTAGGTTGGAAATAAGCAAATCAACTTTTGTATTCGTATTGAAATTTAATCATTTACTAACTCGTTATGAGTGAGGAAACTAATTAATACTATGTACCAGTTCACTTTGTATTTTTATAATAGACTATAGACAGATCAGTCCTGAAGAAATATTTTACAGGTTCTTTACCTGACCAACAGTATTCATCCAGGCAACCCTTGTTAGACTGTTGAATATCTTAAGGCTTATTGATTATTAATAATTAGGACAGAGGCCTTGTAAATAATAACTCAATCATAATATCTGTGGATACATTCTGCGAGTGACCACAAATCAAAATATGGAGAATTACAGGATAATAAGATCGATCCAAAAGTCATTTATGTGCTTTTAATTTATATATGCAGTTAATGCTTATTACAGCATCAAGTAAAATACAAAATATATCTAATCTCTTAGTGAGTTAATGTTTTACCATATGAATAATGAGGGCGTTAACTTATCACAATAATTAAACGAGACAATTTATCGATTGACCTTCACGAGATCCAATCAACCAATAGAATAGTGGACCAATAAGCCAATCACAAACTAACTTTATTCTTATTGGTTAACAATCTTAACGACTTAAATGTTTAGTTCTTGTGATTTCAGCAACGCATTTGCACATGATTTCTTTAATTCAGGAGAATGGTATGTATAGAACATTTGGAATACTTATGTGTAATATTATTTTTAATCGAACTCAAGATTCACTATGGGAGTTTATTATTCTTTAAATAAAGAAAATGGTTATATTCATAATAAGATTGTAAAAGGAAAAGTTATTTCAAATATTCATACAAACAAACGTAAACCTTTTGGATCACGGAAATATTTACATAAATCAAATTCCTACATAATAAAAGTGATAAATATTACTGCTAACAATAAAAATATCTTAAACCATATGAATACAAGTTCAGAAACTAAACCTATAGATAAATCACAAATCAATTTCATTTCCTCCATGAACTCAAGAGGATGTATTTCGCCTACTTTACCTAGACGAAAGTCACCAACACATGTACATGCTAAAATCTTTAATAGTTGTGTTCCACTATCTGGTCTACGTCGATCATTATCTCTTCCGAAACAGAATAGTCTACTAAATAAGAACTTTTCTCCTGAATCAAGATTAGGAATACCAGGATCAAAATGTTTGTCAAGAAACAATTCAAAGTGTTCGGCAGCAGAGGGAAATGCATCACCTGTTGATGTTGAGCTTTCATTTTCTTCTGGTAGTTGTTCTAAAGACCTGTTAATGAAGTGGAAGAATGGTAAGCATGGCCAGTCGTCCCGAGATAAACGAGATAAGGAGTTTGACTATGGTCAAGATAATCTTGTATTCGAGAACTGCTTGGATTGCATCGATGATCAAACGACAAATACAACCACTCTTTCCAGTGATTATACATCTTCTATAGATGACTGTTCCTCTATTTTTTATGATCCTATATTGGCTAAACTTGAAGCAGAATTGCCTGTTCCACCCCCTCCTCCACGTGCTTGCCCACCTTGGCTTAAAGCTGCTCTTGCAAAACAAGAAGCTTTAAGCAAAGAACCAGTGAAAAAAATTGATTTTAAAGATAGATGCTGTGTATCATCCTCGTTGCAATTACCCACATCTCAGTTGTCCCCTCTTCCATCTGACTTGGATCAACATAAAGCTTTAAGCCTTGGAAATAGCCGTTATAATGTTCGCATTTATCCAATTATACAAAATGGAGTAAAAATAAGTGATACACACTATTGGCTTCTCGATCCCCCTCGATCTAAAACGTTACGCGATAATTCTACACTTATGCGTAGAGCAACTGAATGTGTTCATGTTCCTCCATCTTCACCACTGGACTTTTATTCTACAATTGATGGTTACACAAACATTGACTCTACTAGTTTATGTCCTCCAAACGAGTTACCACTGAAAGATGTTAAACTGAGACGTGGTAAATCTGAAAATTGTAAAGATTCTTTAAAGAGTTTCCATAGAGAATTAGTTTTACGTCTAATGAAAGAAGTTCCACAAGCTACTGAATCTGAATGCCAAGCTGTACTAATAGGCAGCAGTTATGATTATGAAGAAGCTACTAGAAGGTTAAAATTTGAATTACTATGCCGTAAAGGTTATGTATCTCGATCACATAGTAAACGTTTATTACATAAATATAATTGGGATTTAGATGCAGCTATCTCACGAGCTCATTATGAGTATGAATTTCGAAAGTTAAAACGTCAAGAAAAAAATGAACGAATACTATTTGATGATGAAGATCAATTATCATATTTTAATCGGACTAAAGATTGTAGTAAATATTTAACACCTTATTCATCAACTTCATCAGATTCTTCTTTATCACCTTTACCATGTTCTGTTAATCATCAATCAGTTATTTCACCATGGTATGATGAAGGTCGAAAAAGTAATCTATTTTAATTGAATATTTTAACTCTGTGAGATATAATTTCTGTAGAAAAATGGTATATGTATGTGATACATACTATTGGCTTCTCGATCCTCCTCGATCTAAAACATTACGCGATAATTCTACACTTATGCGTAGAGCAACTGAATGTGTTTGTGTTCCTCCATCTTCACCACTGGACATTTATTCTACAATTGACAGTTATACTACTAATCTTCCCTAGCGAACTATCGGATTCATCACCAGAATCAATATTTGACAATTATTCTATATTAAAGGGTTTATATAAAGAAACATACGGATACATACACATACATTGATCATGATCATTTCAGATTATAAATAATGATTTTTCTGTTACCAAAGGTAAACCAAGTCTTTATTTTTTTTGTTTTTTTTGAACTTACAGTTTTCATTTATATATTGATTCTGTATCGATCGATAAATTTGTTGTATTTCTCTCATGTTACCGGTGTATTCACATGTATGGAATGTTCTAAATGACTCGATTGTTTTTAAAGGTAGGGAAGGTTTGATAGAGAGTTTATTATTATTATTCATTTACTTACCTTTGCATATATATATATTTAAGCATTTACAAATTATCAATGCAAAAAGAAGAAAAACAAACAAACAATGTACTTTATAAACAAAGTTTCATAACTAAATTATCCTTTTTTTGATGTTGGTTTATTCTCTGAGCTGGATGGTTGGGTCGTGGAGCTTTCAAACTTCGGGTACCCGAAGTTTGTGCTGATGATGTCGTTCAGAAGGACGATGAAAGCTCCACGACTCAACCATCCAGCTCAGAGAACAAACCAACATCAAAATCACCCACCTGAGTTACAAATCTTCTCTACCATCTAAATTATCCTTCTTAGTAACTCACTTTGTGGAAAAGAATAAGCACACATACATACAAATACATACATGTACACACACACATATATATATATATACCCTCTAGTTGTATATAAACCCGAACACAGTACTTACTTACTTACTGATATATACTGATAAATTAACAAGAACCTAATGATAATCTATGAATAAGAAGTCTAGTCAGTTAGCATATGTCTTCACTTAAACATGAATTCTTTATTTTCTACTTCTTCACTTACTATTCTCTTAACTTGCTTAGTTCTTATATTTAATCTAATATACAATCAGTATTTTACAAGATTGTACTTAAACTATTATACTTTTTCTTTTACAATCAACTTTACTGTATGCGGGCATGCAATAGTTGCTAACTAATCTTTTACTGTTACTACGGTTTTTTCTTTGTTTGTCAAAGTTGCCTCATCAGTATCATCATGATCATCATTATATAAACATTATCATTTATTGAAATGATTTATCTCTTGATCTCTTATTTTTCATTGAATGTCATGATACATGATTAGTAGATTATTATTATTATTAAATTGTACAAGTTTTTGTATATGCATCTGTACGTGTACATGGATACACGCATATATTTGTGTGTGTATGTATGTGGCCTTAATCCATGTTGTTATGTGTAAGATAAATATTAATTAATCACAAAGAACAAATCTTGTATATTATTGATTATTTTTTTTGGTTTTTCCTTGTGTTTTTTTTTGGTGTTAACGAAATGTAGAAGTGGAAGGAAATGTGTTTCTTGTCTTGGCAAATATTTTCATTTTTTTTGTATAGTGAAAGAATAGGATAGAAAAGAAATTATGAAATAATTAATTTACTTCACTTGGTATTATTTGTTTGAATCTTCCCATCGATGTGTTAGGATTGCAACTGGTCAGTCTCTAATTGGCATATGTTCATACTGTGCGTATTGCCTCGATATAGCCTTAATTCACAAGTATTACAAGCAAAGATGGGTAGTGGCTAGCAGTGGAATCCAGTTGGACGCGCGTTTCATCCTATTTGGGAAGATTCAACCAAACAATACCAAGTGAATTTAAACTTTACCCCATCGTACAAGCAAGTGGCTATCAGGACTCAGTAGCTGAGTGGATAACACGATGGCTTTAGAATCGAAACGTTCTGGGTTCGAGTCCTGAAGTGAACATCAACTCTGAGATGTAGGTACATCCAGCTAACGAGTCCCAAACAGGACGAAACGCACGTCAAACTGGATTCCACTGCTAGCCACTATCCATCTTTGCTTATAATAAATTGACTGTTGATTGAACTTTTCATGTCCCAGTATCTATGGTGTATGTTTCGGAGATAATGAATCATTTTGTGGTTAATTCCGTATGCATGAGTATATAAAAAGAAAGCCAGATGCTTACAAAAGCAATGAATGGTTAGAAAAAGAAAATCTTTCATTTGAAGAACTGTGATTTTGTCAACAGTTGTTTTGTTTGAATTTTACAGCACTGAATAGTGTGTTCATTCTTAAAACTTTAAATAAATAAAAAAAAACTAGAGAAAAGAAATTCTTACAATAAATACTGACACTGAACTACTATAATAACACAGACGCTGAGAGCGGGAAGAGTCCGCTCTCCCTCTCTAATTGCTCACATGGCCACGCGTATATAGCCTCTGACAGGGAAGTTCTACTCACTCCCTTCTCACACCAGGGGTGTTGTTTACGAAATAGAGAGGACGAAAAGCGAATGTCCGGTGCTTTAACCGGGTTGGTGGACACGGAGGGTCCACCTATGGGAGTTAGAAAACCCTGATTCCAAACCAATGGTATACATGGGCTGGCTCTAGTATCCTGAAGGAACAAATGGCGTATGAATCAATCGTTGGTCACCGGCTACCATGGGACTGCACCTCCTCACGATGCTCCACTGCCTTGTGGATCAGACCTTTAGGTCAAAGGCTCCGGGTGTGGCCCCCTATGAAAACCACTTGTTTCGGTTTGGGCACCCGGGCAGTATCCCAGCCCTTACACAAATCAAATAAGATTTGTGTGGCGCATATGTATTTGGTGCCCCTTTGTACCAATATTTATGTGTTCGAATAAATAAATAAATAATAACTTTATCGTGAGTTTCATGACACTACATAACGGTTTTTCATCTAAAATTCGGTGTAAACATATTCACTGAACATCTCACTCGGTATCAGTATAAAGGAAAGAAAAATTAACACAGTAAGGGAATTAACAATAATATATCTTAATTTAATAGTTTGATTCATGAGTCAATTGAAGCTAGACCACTATGGAAAATCTAGAAGCACTGGACGGCCGATTTGTCCTATTATTATGGGACTTCTCGCCAGAGAATTGCGATTAACCAAAGATCTGATGCCCAAAACTTAGGAGGAAAATAGAGAATTAATAGACCTGTATTATCATAATCACTTACTTTTTTGAATTTATTTTTAAATTTATTCGTGAGTTGTTTTGCACATGCTAACAACTAGATTCATCTTGCAACTGTAGATATTTGTGTTCGAAATTGAAGGATACGATACGATATTGAGCATAATTCTAATTTCAAACAATAATTATGGTTTATTCTAGTAGGTTGATAATTTAAAACAGTACTGTTGAGGAGTCCCATACTAGGACGAAACGGCCGTGCAGTACTTCCAGGTTTTCAATAGTGGTCTAGCATTGATCCAATCATGATCTCAAAATAAAGTTGATCAATCAGTAACAATCGCTGGAAATCTGAAAACTTCTAGATTAATATTTATGTCATTTACTAGAGTTCCATAGTAAATGACCTACAGATCCATCAAAACATGAAAGAGGTATTATAATTTTCAACAACGTACATATGCAAACAGAGTTGTTTTCAATCAGACCCTCATTAAGCTTTACTCTAATATACAGTAATGTATATATATATATATATATATATATATATACATATGAAAATACCGAATTAATCTAGTCACTTAATGAGATATTGATGATAGTGGAATACACGCACTGGGTAAACATGCGTAAACTGATGGTGTGATAATAAGTGCACTAGTTGTGATAAAAATGATAAGGGCTTGAAACGATGTTTCATAGTAAAAAGTAGGTCAGCAACTTGGAAAAATAGACACAGAAGTAACATTCATTAAAAATTATTAAAATTTCGCAATCAGTGTTTGAAGTGTATAATTTAAGAAAAGCGGTGAAGAAAAATAACCGAATGATGAGTATGGAAAATAATGATAAATAGGATCGTTTGTTCAAGACAACTCGGTCGAGGAAGAGATAAAGTTGGTACAATTTTTTATTAGCATAAAGACCCGTTGTTAGTGCTTCTGGTGTATAAGAGACGAGATCAAACCCTACAAATAAAGGTATTAAGTTTACTATAAATTACTCTAAACGATTTATTTCTATTTACTTCATGGCCGCCATCGATGAAATGTGACAGAACAGAGCTACGTATTGTTTTGATTATGCCTTTACCCAACCACGGAGAGAGTTCTACATTAACTCGTGAGTTCAGTTGTCTGATTGTACAGTCAATATAGCTTTCTCCATACGAGCAGCTGAATTCGTAGGTACAATTGGATGTGACTAAACCAGTTGACATATCCTTTAATAAGGAATCACCATAGATCGGACAGAAGATGATAGACGGGTTAGCTACATTACAACTCCTCTTTATTTCTTTAATTAGTCTATCTGGTAGTGCATCTCTGACTATGTCTCCGTCGAACTGTAGGAACTAGCCCTGTAATCAGTTAATATAACATCTTATATTTCTTAAAGAAGTTTATCATAATTATTTTCAGTTTATTCCGAAACCAGTTATGAAAAAATAATCTAAGATCTACAAATTTAATCAGAGATAGTGGATGAGTTTTTTAAATTATCTCCCAATATCATATAACAAACTGTATAGTTAATCAGAATGAAGAGTGAAAGTGTTGATATTTGTGGATTTCAAGGGTATGGACTCGTTCCTGAGTTTGAAGTATTATTTTCATATATTTTTCTAGAACTCTTCTTAATTATTTGGTGGTACGGTTTGTCTATTTTATTCTCATGTATATATGTGCTTTTGTGACTACAGTTTTGAATAATCTAAATGTATAAAAGTCACTAATATAATCTAGTGGATACGACGAACTACACTACAAACTCATGCATGGAGGATAGATGACAGATGTATTCCAAGTGAGGATCGGAGTTAGATAAGGCTGCCTACTCTCCTTTTTTTCTTCTGATGGTTGACTGGATTATGAAAACCTCTACATCTGACGGAAAGCACGGAATACAATAGACAGCTCGGAATCTGCTAGACGATTTGGACTTTGCCGACGACCTAACCCTTCTATTTTATGTACACGAGCAAATTCAGGTCAAGACAACTAGTGTAGCGGAAGCCTCTGCAGAAGTACTTCTCGACATACACAAAGGAAACACCAAGATCCTCAAATACAACACAGCGAAAACCAATCCAATCACGCTTGATGGAAAAGCTCTGGAAAATGTGGAAACTTTCACGTACCTGGAAAGCATAATCGATGAACATGGAGGGTCTGATGCAGACGTAAAGGCAAGGATTGGCAAAACAGGGACAGAATTCCTACAGTTGAAGAACATATGGAACTCAAAACAAATGACAACCAATATCGAAGTCAGAATCCTCAATACGATTGTCAAGACAGTTCTACTGTATGGAGCTTAAACTTATAGAACTACTACAACCATCATCAAAAAGGTACAGGTATTTATAATCAATTGTCTATACATGATACTCAGTGGTCCGATACCATCAGCAACAACCTACTGTGGGAGAGAACAAACAAGCTTCCAGATTAAGAGGAAATCAATAAATGACGATGGAGGTGGATAGGACATACACTACGAAAATCATAAAACTCCATCATGAGGTAAGTGCTAACTTGGAATCGTGAAGGGAAACGGAAAAGAGGAAGACCAAAGAACACACTGAGTCGAGAATTAGGAGCAGATATCAAAAAGGATGAATAACAACTGGAAACAACTTGAAAGGATTGCTCAGGACAGAGTTGGATGGAGAATATTGGTATGCGAACTATACTCCTTCACGAGGAATAACAAGCGTAAGTAAGTAAGGAGCCACAAGGTCAGTGAATTAATTAAAGCTAATAATGTTATTGGTAAGCAGAGATGGATAGTGGCTAGCAGTGGAATCCAGGACGCGCGTTTCGTCCTATTTGGGACTCGTCAGCTGGATGTACCTGCATCTCTGCTTACCATGCTTGTGAATCAAGGTATATCGAGGCAATACGCACAGTATGCACATATGCCAATTAGAGACCGACCAGTTGCAGTCCTAAACACATCGATGGGAAGATCCAAACAAACAATACTAAGTAATAATGTTATTGTTTTCAGTCTATGAACTATTAAAGAGACCCCACAAAACAAATGAGTTTTCGTATTGTTGTGTTACGTGATTGTTAGTCAAAATTTTAGATGGACAATATGGTATTAAATTTTATTGCTATTCAACTGAAATGAAAGATAGTAGCTTCTTCTTTCTTCTTGTCACATATGAAATATGTTTTTTGAATGATTATATCAAATAGATGAAGAGTTATGTCATAACTATTACGTGTCGATGTGGGTAGTGTTTAGATATATGTAACACATGTCGTGATCACCTCAGTTGATGAAAATTTAAAACCTCACCAACAGATTTCCCACCTTTGCCGAATATAATATACCTAACGTCAATACTGGCCACTCGGTTGTTCCACGAAAGGCGAATTATGCTCTAAAGACACTTATGATCAAGATCATGTGGCCTACTTATGTCTTTTAATTTCGGATTACATGTTTAACGGCTATAAAGTAAAACAGAGCTTTCTGAATCCATTTCGATGCTTTGTCAGAAGCCAACATCAAATTGCTACCATTCAATAAGTTCGATAGTAACAGGGAATTATAACTAAATGCGATGTATTTTGGGTAGATTGTTGAATTTGATGGTTTATATTACAAAGTGGTCTTGTTTAGAAGAACGTTGAATACGAAGAATGATTTCTTAAACATAACCTAAGTCATCTAATTGTATACACACGTAAATTTTTTAAACATATGTAATACAATGACAAAGAGAAAAATTAGTAAAGGCTCAGCTAAACATGACACTTAAAAAAACGGAATAATCACAGAATACGAATGCAAAGAAGTGGTATCTTTAAAAGAGAACTCTTCTTTGCCATAAGCCATCAAAGATTGACTTTTTCATGCTTGTTATGAAAATTTCAGTAGAGTATACATTCAGTAATCCTATAGCTAGATTCATGGAGTGTAAGCTCAATAGTTATTGATTTCTAATCTCGATTGTAATACCAACTAACTATCATTTAAAAAATCAATCATAGATGCTTTTTAGTGTGTCTTGTTGCAAAAAATGTTTCATAACTTCAGACTGAAGTATACATTTCATAAAATGCTTTACCACTGTGTACCTAGGAGTGATGGACAGTTACTTCATTTTAGTATATGACCCCACAGTGGATACTCACAATTCCACCATGGATCTAATCAAGGACCTGACTAGTGAAAACCATGAATATATGGAGTGAAACAGTTGTTACAGCCACCACCGATTGATCATCAAGCTAAATCTTGATTTATAAGCAGAGATGGTCGGTGGCGCGTTTCGTCCCACTTGGGGCTCGTCAGCTGGGTATACCCGCATTCTAGAGTTGGTGGGAAGATTCGAAAAAGCAATCCCAAAAAGGAATTACATCGTGAACTCTTTGGAGTTGGAAATTTGTAAAGGCCAATTCTATAATTCTAACGATTAAGCAATCACCATGTGGCCTGAAAGTTTTAATATAATCAGAAAACCTCCAATTAAAATATATCTGATTGTTTAATAGGAAGTAATTACAAAAATATTGGGATTACCGGTTAGCCTATAGTAGATTCTCTTTACAAATAATTGAAGATACCTCCAATATGATGCAACTATAGGAATCCGAATAGACCAGATATCCATCACACAACAACACTTCAACGTTAATAATCCACGGTCTAACAAAGATGGTTATACTTACAGGGTAACTTTATACTCGATTTCGACCTTAGAAAACATAAAGTTAGCAGACTAAAAGCGATAACAACTAATCAGGTAAAAGGAAATTTGACCACAGATGCCTTAGAAATATTCCCAGCATCTGCTGGGATCACCGGGTAAGTAATAGTGAGGTTAGACACAGGGTATTAGGAAACGATGGTAAATCAGTTGATGAGGTGATGAATCTTCATCGACTGAGATGGTTAGGCCACGTGTTACGTATGCCTGAACACCGATTACCACGACGCGCTATGATGACTAGTGTAGGGGATGGTTGGAAAAGAGTTAGGGGCGGCCAAACCAAAACGTGACATCACTGCTTGAAGTCACTAACTTCTAGTCTGAGCCATGTTGGCAGATGCAGACTACCTGGTTGGGGTCCGCGTGATTATCTCAACCAATGGTTGGAGACTCTAGGTGACATGGCTCAGAGTCGATCACAATGGCGTAGGTGTATACACTCTTTATCTTCCATTAAACCTTGACATTAAAATTGCTTCATAACTTTCTTCCTTCCTATACTATATCCTTATATACAACCTATCTTTTATATACTACCACCATTAAATTAACTATTTCTATGAATCCGGTGTTCATCTTGTTGTGCTGAGGAGGTATGGCAACTTGGACCGATGCATATATGTGCCTGGTCCTACGTTGTAGCTGACTGACTGACTGAAAAGGAAATTTTATTGAGAAACTAGGAAGTAAGAAAAACGTTATTCAGACTACCCTTTAGAAAGAACTAATATGTAACAACAACAACAACAAAACTAGATAGTCTGAACTCTTCGCAGCAGATATTCAAAAAAACCCACCAGTCAACATTGTAATTGCATGTATTTTATAGCCAAATACACATTAAATTATTTTACCAAGATAGTCTACCTATACAAAAACATTTTGCTAATTATGAATTCATTAAAAATTAACTAAATACTTATAGACTATTCTATAGGATATATTTTCATCATTGTAACAATATATTCATAAACTGTATCAAGTACCTAGTAATGTTATTGGTTTCAATAATTAATTATATCAGAAGGGAGTTTTGTGGAGATTTTAGTAATTTTATGTAGTTGAAATCTTGAGTCAATTGAAGCTAAAACACCCTGGAAAACCTGGAAGCACTGAACGGCTGTTTCGTCCTATTGTGGAACTCTTCAGCAGTGCTCATCCACGATCCCGACTCACGAGATTCCAACCCAGGATTTATCGGTCTCCTCGCGAACACTTAACCTCTAGACCACTGAGACGGCCGGCATCCAACGGTGTTAATGTCTAGCTCCAACCAATTCATGAAATTGAGCAACACATCCAGCAATGTCTTCAGTGAGTTACTATCTCACAACAGACCTGGTTGAACCCCACTGGTCACTGCTTCTCACTAGAACTCCAGGAAATACCTCTTGAAGCTAGTCACTAGTGAGCAAGTTCTCTATGGTGGTCTAGCTTCAATTGACTCATGATCTCAACTATATAAAATTAATCATATATTGAAAACAGAAGAAGATTGACAGTGTAGTCTTTTTTTAGATGTGTAAATTTCTATAATTTTGAAAGTGTATCTTTCCAATACTTAATTGAGGATTAAAATTTTTTAATCAGTTAGTAAATTTAACCTAAATATATGATGAGCATATGTAACATAACTAATTAATAGAACTCTTTTATGTGATCTAAAAATAACCATCATAGTCTACTCAACAATCATGATGACATAAAGATCCATCTTACTCTAATTAACTTAACAATAAGCTTCTTGACTGTGAACTTAAAAGTGGAGTGATAATTTAATGAATTAAACCGGTCAGTTTTCAGTTATCAAGCTTTAAGCTCTAACTCTACCAATCTCAATATGTGAAGTTGAACAATATAATACATAAATAAGACTACTAAAAGTCTGTACTTGATAAGTGAGTAAAATTTCAAGTTTAAGCATCATGTAAAGTCTTATTACAATCATAAATCGTTATGATATCAGTCGTAGACTCTTAATTACATCACAACTAAGTTTGTAAATCAAATAAATTTTGAATTGTTTAAGACTTTTAGTATATTTTATATAGTTAAAATCATGAGTCAATTGAGGCTAGACCACCATGGAAAACCCGGAAGCATTGGACGGCCATTTCGTCCTATTGTGGGACTCCTCAACAGTGCGCATCCACGATCCCGACTCACGAGATTCCAACCCAGGACATATCAGTTTTGCGCGTGAGCGCTTAACCACTAGACCACTGAGCTGGCATTCAACGGTTTTAATGTCTAACTTCAACCAATACACCAATGTCTTCAGTGAGTTACTATCTCACAACAGACCTGGTTGCCTTTTCTCATTATTGGTATTATGAGCAAAATCATATTCTCTGCTAGTCACAGACTCGACTATTATAAAATATTAAGTAATTTCTTGCTTTGCTTTGGTTGTTTAGACCCGAATTTTCTATGTTTATATTCACTTATCTCTTTAAGCATACTATAAAAGCTATCACACTAATTTAAACATATCTATCAAATACTTACTCGATCAAATCAAGATAAAGTTAAAGATAACAATACATTCAGTGAAGCAGTTGAGGAGTCGCATACTAGGACGAAGCGGCCGTCCAGTGCTTTTAAGTTTCCAATGATGGTCTACCTTAGATCGACTCATGAATTCAACTATTAATATCACTACAATCTCCACAAATCCCCACTCTGAAGCTAGAATTCTCGAAATCAGAGTTCATATCAAGAAGTTGTTTGTGAAATGATAACACAATAAATAAGAAGAACTGCATTGAAAGCATTAACTATCATCTGATTGTATACTCTATTCAAATTCCTTACAAGTGGATAGATAGGTAAATCGATAGAATTCACCTTCTCCATGTATATTTACTGCTTCAATTCTTCCTATAAAGTTAGTTTAATCGGATCTACAGTTAAATAAAACTTTCATCGATTTTAATCTTCAAACATTATTCTTTACAATTGAGTAAAAAAACAACCTGTGGTAATCAAAACCTTCATACCTACTGAAGTTGAATAAAACTTTTCTAGTTGACCACCTCCAACCACCATCTTATCCCAACATAGTGCACGCAGTGTTGAGCCACCTAAACTAGTGGCCACATTGCAACTTGATCGATAGCATTCGATCAGCACTAAGAAGGACTTGACACGCATGACATTGATTACCACCCAGTGATCAATCAATTGTGGTTAAATCTCAGTCTTACAGGAGGTTGGTCGCTGCCCGAATAGCTTAAATGTAACGTCTCTGACTGTGAAACTGAGTGACACAGGATAGAGTCGTCAGGGAGCATCATTTTCCTCAAGACTACAGGTACACCTTGCTGACGAGTGCCAAGTAGCACGAAACCCGGGTCCAGGGTTTCCTGTTGACCACCTCCAACCGCCATCTTAGCTTTTCTAATTATTTACCAATATTAATGGCATCAAGCTTAACTTATTATTCACTTATACACTGAACAAGTTAAATCTGAAAATAAACTGAACACAATGAATTTACTGACAATAAAAATGAATCGATAAGGTCGAATAAAAATGATCATTCTAATCAATTATTACTAAATTTCTTTACTACTGGTCTTGTAATTCATGTGACATTATTATTATTAGTGGTAGTAGTAGTAGTAGTATTAGTAGTAGTAGTAGTAGTGGTTGTTGTTGTAGTGGTAGTAGTAGTGGTAGTAGTAGTAGTATTAGTAGTAGTGGTAGTAGTAGTTGTTGTGGTAGTGGTAGTAGTAGTAATATTATTAGTATTAGTATTATTGGATGCCAAACTATTTGTAATCCAATATATGAATGACATAAGTTTCTTCAATTTTCAATTATAATCATTACTTACCACTTATTCGTTGAAACATTTACTAGTAATACGTCATCAATGTTCATTGATTGATGAATGACAGGAGTTTCTGTTTGTATATGTATATTACCCCATGTTATCTTTTTCTATGAAAATTCTGTATCAAATTTAACTATCTATGGATGACTAAAGACTATAAATATGTGTGTAGAGGAGAGAGAGAGAATAAAGTGTGGGAATTGACGAAAAATGGAGACATTTGTATAGTTAATGATCAACAGAACATGTCAAAATGAAATAGAGAAACAAGATGTTTCAGCAAGACCTAAGTATAACCAAATGCAATGCTGACGGTTGGAATGGAATCCATAAATATCTCATTTGATTTAATTAGTGGAAAAGTAGTATTGTATGAGTTGGACAAAGAAGCTTTAGACAAATAGGATACACCACCTGTTAAGTAAATAATGGATTATAGCTTTTAAAGCCGGACTGATTTGATATTCCATTTAACCCCTCTCTTTCTTGCATGATTTGCCCCCATTTAGTATGATATATGAAGTTTCATGGAACTGAATAACTTTAGTCAGACAGAAATCGTAAACGAGTTAGTACCAGAAAGTTGTTTTATGCAAGTATTTTGAATTCTCAGTAGTACTCTTCCACAACCTCCATCAAGACAGTGAAATCAGCCTGTGGTTGGCTAACAATTCAACCAACGAGTTGGTATCCAGTTAGCTACATTTCTAACTTTAGTTCACGATATTATGCAGTCATTATTCATTGCTGTTAGTGACATTTGTCTCACATACGATATGGTTGAATAGTATGGTATACATTTACTAGATTATAGTAAGCAGGAATATTTTATTTATGAAAAATTAGAATCATTAAACGTTACCTAGATATAATATTATTCACTGTATTGAGTTTATAGTTATTTTTTTGAAAAGTATGTAGGGCCAGTGAAATATCACTAGGCCTCAGCCAAACCATCTGACAGTAAGATCACTAAATTTAGGACAGTTTGCTGAACCAACTATTGCGCATCACTTCACTGCACGCCACGGACAGAGGTAGACGGAAATGATCACACTCTTTCTTGAACCTATTGTTACTAATATATTTCTGTAATAGCGTTATGTTTGTACTATACGTTTATCAAAGTAGCCATAGTACCTGGATACGACGAAAGAATAATACACATTAAGTATTAACCACGAGGTGTAATTTCGATGTAGGCTGTGAAGTCACACCATCCCCGTCCAACTCGAGAAGACCCGCGATCATCGAAAAAGATCGCCTACATTGGCGATCTACAGCTCAATTATCCATCTGTTTTCACTTCCTTTAAGACTCTTACTGCTTATTAAATTTCCATACTATTATACAAAACAATTTTTCAAAAAGTATTTTATAGAGATAAGCAAAGATGGGTAGTAGCTAGCAGCGGAATCCAGGACACACATCTTGTTCTATCTGGGACTCGTCAGCTGGATGTACTTGCATCTCAGGGTTGATGTTCAATCTGGGACTCCAACTCAGTACCCCACTCGTGTTCTCAGTCACTACGCTACCACTGAGATTTCTTAGCAGTATGTAAACTATCATTTTGTAAGACATTGATTGGGGTAATGACTTTTGTGCTTCATATCAAGCATAATAGTGCAGAACGACTTCAACTGTATACCAGTTGAGATTGGAGTGAATATTATTTATTAACTAGTTGTTTCACATAAAAAAATGTTGGCTATTAAACAAAGTCAATACCAAGTAGAAAATTGCTTACGTATAAATGTCAGACTAATCCACCAGCATATTTTAAAACTAACATTTTTCTTAGATAGCAACTCTCCGCTCTAGGTGTCCTTATCAAAAATGCTCATTTCTGACCACTGAGTTAATGTTTTAATATATGGCGTTTTTTGTTGCATTATTGACATCTACCAAGTAAATAAATATTTGTTAGTTAAGTTTATGAGTCAATTAAAGCTAGACCACCATAGAAAACCTGGAAGCACTGGATGGCCGTTTTGTCCTAGTATGGGACTCCTCAGAAGTGTGCACTGGTGAGGAGTCCCATACTAGGACGAAACGGCCATCCAGTGCTTCCAGGTTTTTAATAGTAGTCTAAAATTGATCGGTTCATGATCTCATTTAAAACTCAACATTCTCCTCAACCCTATTTATTAGCTTATGTATTATTATTAACTAATTTGCCTGTTCTGTATAGGTTATTGATGTTTTATTTATCGTTAGGTGTAAAAATATTGACTTTATGATTATATTTCTAGGCATTTTTAAATAAAACTGAATAGTGGATTAAGGTGGAGTCCAAGACATGCATCTCACAGTGCTGATGTTCATTCACGGACTCAGCAGTTAAGCAAATAACGCTTTGAGAGTTAGAAGAGAAAGGTACTGGGTTCAAGTCACAGTGGAATGCAGATAAATCTAGTTGACAAGTCCCAAATAAGAAAAAAGATCAACATCCTGGACTCTTCTGCTAGTCAACATTTCTAATTTGCTTGAAAATACTTGGAATTTAATGGAAATATCGAGGTAATCCGCTCAGGATCCTAAAAGATACTGGTCAATTCCAGCCCTTAACGTCAATAACGGGTAGATACAGATACTTACAAGTGAAATTTCCAGCTATTCACTGTTATGATTTTATGTCCGGCTTTTGTCACGTGATTTATCCACCAATCGGAATACGACTTTTCCAATCTTAGCACTGTGCCTACCAATGACTTCGATAGGTATGAGCAGTCTAGCGTCCTTATTGGTCCCTTGTCCGCCTAGCCCTTCCAATTCAGTCCAAAACACCAATTACAACTTCTGCTATGTGAATCATTTATTTCAAGCATACTCGGATTATATACCAGACAGACAGACCTCATCACACCATAAAATAGAAAATAATGTTTGTACAAGATCAAGCTAAATGTGGCTGTGAACGTGGGAGACAGTGATCAATAAACCGAATATAATTTAGGAACAGTGAATTGTATAATAATAATCCATAGGTCAAAATGAAGCTTATAATAAGATGAATATGGATATACATAATCTAATCACTCAATAGTTAAACAATAAGAATATATATAGAATAATCGTCCATTAATAGGTCCTAGGAGTTACCCGTACTTATGTCTTCACTAGGATATAACATTCACTTCTCTTTTTTTATGTAAAATAAAGTGAATATATGTCACTAAAGATTTTCAAGATAAGTTGTGGTGATAATGAAAATATTAACTCTTGGAGAACATCATACAAACATTATTCTTATCTTCAGCTAAGAATCCTTCGTATCATTTCAAGACAGTTAACGTAGATTACAATGGATGATAGTTAATTAATACAGTGAACTGATTTAAGCTGATGATGTAAACCAATGGATACCGATTTAGTCGGTCAGTCATATTAACGTGGAACTTGGTATAAATGTGGATTAGTGCGGGTTACCACATCGTATCAGTACAGCAAGATAAAACTACCAAGACAGATGTTTGAATAATAAAAATAGTAACAGTATCAGTGGTAGTAGAAAAAACTAGGTGTATAGAAGATGACTCAAGAATAAGGAATAAATTAGAGATAAAAAGTGAAAGATAATTTCGAAACTCACGATCTAAGAGAAGAGGAAGGGCGAATAAATTCACACCCTTAAGACAACTTTGAACCATGTCACATGGTGTCCCCAACTATTAAGTACGATAATCTTGTAGACCCTAATCAAGTGGTATAAACTTACTAACATAAACCAGTTCAACAGTCAGTGATTTCGTGAAAGATGCCATATCTCCATCTGACCATCTCTAGCTTTCTTCTAACCCATTTCTACACTAGGTAACATCATATCTTAGGGTAGACGATGGTTAGGCAAATGTAATACGCGTTTCAGTCACCTTAACCAACGAAAATCACTGACAACACAATGCTATGAACGTAATTCATTTTTTTTCAGTGTTCGTAGACACAGCACTAATGTACTAAAACGAAATATCTATCCAGTATCCGATTGTTCTGTTATATCTTGTGGCCGAGTGGATGCCCTGTTGATGTATGAAGTGATAAGACCGCCAATCAGAGAGCTGCGAATTATCGATTGGAACAGTGACACACGGAAACCGTACGAGCAGTCTAGAGCGCTTATCGATCCTGCTTCTGCCTAGCCCAGCCAGCTAAGTCCAGAACACCAATAACAGTCTCTGCAATATGAATCATTGTATTTCAAACATACTGAGTTTATATACCAAACAGACTGACCACATCGTACCAATAAAATAAAAAATAACATTTGTACAAGATTTAGCCAAATGTGGCTGTGAATAGGGGGAGCAGTAATTAATAGACTGGGTATAACTCAGGAATGATAAATCGTACAATAATAGTCCAAGGGTCGAAATAAAGCTCACAATGAAAGGAACATGAATATGAGTAGTTTAATTATTTAGCAAATATACGATAAAAATTATCTGCATAATATGGGTCCATAAATGGATCCCAAAGTTACCATTCACTATTGTGATCGGGATATAACATGTTCCTAATATTTATCTAGGCAAATTCAATTTGTAACATTACTTATATTCAAATGAAACAACTTGCATAAGCCTAATGTTATATATTGTAACGATAACAAACTAGTTCTTGGGACCAGAGACAAACTCAAATTCTCACGACTCAAGGAAAAAGATCAAGACTGGTGACATATTATAATCTTTTTAAATCAATCTTTTGAAAATCGCTGAACCTATAGTGATTAAATGTCTGAAATTAGATTTTTAGAGGTTAATTCACTTATATCTGACTCCAATAAGTAATACCCTGTTAACTGAGTATTTGCTCAGACTAAATCTCCTAATAGTATTATGAATTTACTCGAGATTATTCAAAAGTCAGAATACCAGTTGTATGAATAGTGTAGTGTTAATAATTGATAAAATCCGCAAGCAACGCAGAAAGCAAGCACAGAGGGGAATAAGTAAGAGAGAGCGTAGGGGACAAAACGAACGAACGGGAGAAGGTATGTGAGCCAACTCAATTTAACCAAACGTGAATCGATATTTATAGTCCAACAAAAACAACTTACAGACATGTGATAAGTAAGATAAGAAATACACACATATACTCTTACATAAAAACAGTCAAAGTTGATAAGTGAATAATTAACAAGGTCAAAAATGTGACTTAAGAAGAATGAATAAATTGACCTGTCTGGAAGCTAGAAGAAGCTTCACATAGCAACCAATACTACAGATTTACGTGTTCAAAAAGAAATAGTAATAAATCTTCTTTTAACCAATCATTCAATGTATATTAATTCTATGGTTTTTAATCATTGTTTCAATGTTCATCCAACATTCGGGTCACTGAATATCGAACAGATCATCGATCTCCGTCAAGGTCAAGGACAACCAACGCTCATCAGTTAATCGTACACCATGAACCGGCCCATGCGGTGATGGTCACACTTTCGCTTGTACCTACTTGAACTAATATATTTTTATGATAACGTCCTTTGTGTTGTATGGTCTTCAAAGCATCCATAGTACCTTGATACGACAAGGGAGTAATCCACATTAGGTGCTGACCGCGAGGTGTGACTTCGATGTTAGCTGTTGGTCACACCATTCCCGTCTAACTTGAATAGGCCCCCAATCATTCGACAGAGATCATCAACGTTGATAATCTACAAGTATGTCAATTTCTATGGTAATTTTGATTTTAAAATAGTACACATGGTTGCAAGTAACTGATAATAACTTAGAGAAATAAAATAAATGTATATTATGTTATACCAACCTTTATATTTGCTCTCCTCAATATAATGAAAGGATCTATATATAACATCATATATAACAAAAATATAGTGGGGGAACAAAATTCAACTTTATACTAAGTCATTACAAATGAAGAAGGTGAGAACAAAGATTTAAGTAGGATAATATGAATTCATTTTATTTCATTTGGTTCTTATCAGCTGCTAACAACCTGTGATATTTATAAATCATAATTACAAGAGTTTACATGAAAGAGTTTAGTTAGAAGTTATTTTGAAGACACATTAGTATAGTGTAGCAAGGGTGTAAATAAATTTAATAGACTAAAGGGAGGCGAAATCCGACTCACACGTCCTCGTCGTGCCTACTGGATCATGGCACTTATCCCATGTACTAACGTGAACGGTAACACGGGTGGTGGAGATCGGCCTAATCAACCACTCTACCTATACCCACAAACGATTACGAATGCTACAAAGAGTCATTGCATAACTATTGAGGGTTCAAAGAGATGGTAAAAATGAGTCTGACCCCCCCAAATGAAAGTGTTATGTAATGATTCTGCGTAAGTAGTGCAAAAACAACTATTGCGCCCCAGTAGTTGTGCCGTGCTTCTATGTAGCAGTCTTCTCTAGAAGGGCCTACTAGGCTTCACCATGTTCATATGGCTGGAAGAGATAATAGACTGAATAAAATATTGTATGCCTTATGTAAGAGAACATTCTACAACATTGATTGCAACCGGAGTCCAAAAGGCTAGAAACAAATGGCTATATAATGCGTAAGTGCAGGTAATTAGAATGAATAAAGCTCAGTTAACAAATAACCTAGAAGGCAATTAAAATAAAAAGACGTAACGATGTAATTAAATGAAAAAAATGAGTTGAAAAAAATTTCTTAAGATGCAGTGAAGGAATGTTTGTCGCCAAGCCAGTTTCATTCTATACTTGTAAACCTGGGCCCTCTAAGTTGAGGATGTTAGATAACTCTCTGTGTTTGGTCACCGTTAACTTCGAAGGATTGCTGACATCCAATGGCAACACTATGTTTTTAATGTAGAGGTTCAGTATCATGTGTTCGAGAGCAGCGATGATAATCCAACTAGTATCACTATCTTAAAATATCGACTCTGGTGTCTAGGACAAGTCCTAAGAATGTCATCCCAGAGAATTCCACGTCGTGTATTATTTGCCGACGCTAGAACTGGTTAGAGAACGAGGAGAGGTGGACAGAGTATGACATGGTGTCGTGGTTTGAGAAGACGTTTTACGGGACTGGCTTCTGTTGGTTCTTCACGACTCCCTGGTTGGGGTCCTAGAGAGATAGTACGATACAGTGGCTTGAGACGTTATCAGATATGGTTCAAAGTAGAAGCTAATGGCGATCTTGCTGTAACTCTCTTTTACTTTCTTTATAAAAAATAAACGTAACTTCTTTAACTGGAAGAATTCTTCCTGGTTTTATTTTCCCTAACTGAACCATTTCTCCCATTATTATGATTATTTCACTGTCATACACTAATTTTTGTTCCTTGTTGTTCTCCTTTTTTCTTACACATACTACTTTACATCCTCTATCTCTTCATAGCCTCATTGTTATTGTGGGGCAGACATGTATTTGGTGCCCCTTTATATCACTATTTATATATGTTCAAAAAATAAAACATGGAATGATTAACAATAATCAGATTCTTGAGGTCTGATAGCAGAAGCTTCAGAAAACTTCAGGAGACTGGAGCTTGGCTGTCTATTGAGCACACTTTATTTATGAATCATTACAAATGTTTACATTTTGTTATACTTATAGAATATAACACTGAATGTTATACAAACAAACAATACTAAGTGAAATCAAACTTCACCCCATTGCACAAGCAAGTGGCTATCAGGACTCAGTAAGTGAGTGGATAACGCGATGGTGTTTGAAGAGAAAGGTACTAAGTTCGAGTCCTAGAGTGAACATCAACTCTGAGATGCAGGTACATCCGGCTGACGAGTCCCAAATGGGACGAAACGCGCGTACTGGATTACAATGCCAGGTACCATCCATCTTCGCTTATAATACTGAATATTATAGTTTCTTCTTTCTAACCTAATACTGTAAAAAAGCATTTGTTATCTACTGTGGTTTATATTTATGTTTTTTAGCGAAACACATGTGGTTATTTGATTGATATCATAGTGAAGTAAAATATTTTATTCCATTTTCATAAATAATAAGTTTTTATGCGTTGAAAAAAACAGTGGGGGGCTGGTTTCAAATGTTACTAATGACGCTTTTTGAAAAATATGTACATAAAAAGTACTGTTGATATATACCTTATACTACTACTACTACTACTACTACTACTACTACTACTACTACTACTACTACTACTACTACTACTACTACTACCTATAATAATAATACATTATTAGATGGATTTACGTAAAGGCAAGTGTACTTGACAGTCACATGAGTTAAACATAATACGTTAAATGTAGAAAAATTTTGTACAAGGTCAGTTTATAAGATATTATTATATTTGAATATGTAATAGTCTTTATCATATATATATATATATATATACATCCAGCTGACGAAACCAAAATAGGACAAAACGAGCGTCAAACTGGATTCCACTACTAGCCACTATCCATCATTGCTTATAATGCTTGTGAATTAAGGCTATATCGAGGCAATACGCACAGTGTGCACATATGCCGATGAGAGACTGACTAGTTGCAGTCCTAACACATCAATGGGAAGATTCTAACAAACAATACTAAGTGTATATAACAAATTGTTGATATTCAAAATCACATCATCCACCTTTTTAAACACCCATATATTAAGAATTAGGTAACTGATTAGTTCAAATATAAGACTCCTCAATAATGTACACCTAATACAATTTATATATATATATATATATATAAGATTGAACTTATAGTTTCTAGATTTTATAGCATACAAGTTTTAATCCATGGTGACAGATTTAATGATTTACGTATCCAGTTTTAATCGATTTGTGATCAACTTTGTGATTTTAATATATATTAAAGATTCCCATTGTGAAAATTAGAACAACATATGTAAGCGAACAATTGTTCGCTTACATATGTTGTTCTAATTTTAATATATGACAGACACTAAAACAATTGAAGGTTTACAAAAACTTAATTCTGGTATTCTCTATAGAAACTGATATGTCTTGCTGATTGAACGCTATATTCGGATCTTAAGCTATTCTCGTGACCCCCAAGCTAGAACTACACAGCTACTTGAACACGAGAGAAAAGGTGCAAAATATACGAGAAGTACTTCACTCCAAAGCTTCATTTATGTGCAGAAAATACAGGGTTTTTATAGTATTTTAGAAGTCTTTGGGTTTTCCTGAAAATTCTGGAATGTTACTAGGCATAGTAGCAGTGTAGTAATCAGCCAATCAGCACCTCTACATGCGACTTTTCGTTTTCGCCATATTTTTAGCAAAACTTCTAATCAAACGCTTCTTAATGTTTCCTGAGCTTGTCATGTCGTTTGCGAGAAATTTTCAAGATCATCCCTACAGAAACCTTGAGAGAATAACCCAGAAACATACTGAGTTCATTAACTGTAATGGGATTCTCACAAGTTTTCCAAAACATAAAAACGAGAGTAACCCAGGATGTCATTGAGAAAGAACTAAAGAGCATTCAGAGAACAAAATTTTCTTATTGACGATATCATCTGCTCAAGCTATACAATCATCTATTGAAAATAGGATGACGAGTACATCATATCACATGTCAAAGAAAGGTAGTTAAGAATCGGGAATTAAAAAGAGATAATAAGATTGTCCACTTGACAAGTATGAGAATGATAGCAAATGGATCCGAAAAAATGTGATGATAATAACGAATAACTAAAATCAAAAAGACTAAAAACATTAGAAGAGTGGAAATAAAAAATCAGATTACAGTTTATGAAAAGTAAGTGTTAGGGCCATCGAAGGATGACAGCTTTCACGTGTCTCTTTTGGATACAGAGTTCAGGTTTGAAAAGATGGATTACTAATTCCTTGGCAATCTATAAATTATTAATTTGTGCTCTATTTGAACTAAAATCGCTAACTTTTGAGGGTATAACCATAAACATTTGAAGAAAAGAGGTAATTGTTACAAGTGTTATCGAAATGTGTATGCTGAAGACAAGAATTATGTGTGGCTGCAAAAGCACGTGCAAAATTGAATTAAAACTAGTGATTTCTAAAACTCGTTGCTGTCAGAAAGGTAATCACTGCACGAACTGTCTTTTACATCCAAAAAAGTAAAAACTGATTATATCATTGTTAAGCGTTCGCTCTCGAGACCGAGGGTCTTGAGTTCTAGTCCTGCATGCAAGATCGTGAATACTCACTGCTCATGAGTCCCATACTAGGACGAAATGGTCATCAAGTTCCTCCAGGCTTCCAATGATTGTCTACCTTAAATCGACTAATGAATTCAACCATTAAAATTACTACTATCTCCACAAACCTCCATTCTGATAAAAAATTATAAACATTATGGAGCGATAGATTCGATGAGTGCAATAGGGAAAGTTCTAAAAATCTGTTCGTTAATGTGGGGGGGATGAGTGAGAATGGAAAATTTAAAACACCCACATATATTGTCGTCAACGCATGATTATCTTACTCCAAACATTGTTAACGTTATACGTCCCAGATTATATGTAGAAGTCCAAAACCAATCACTAGTGTTTATTCGATTGCTTTTTGATTTTGACAAATGTTTTTTTGTAAATTTCGGAGGTGATTATCAATACAAACTGATTTCAACTGAATAATCTTTAAAAAAACAATCTAAACATCAATGGGAAGATTCAAGCAAACAATACTAAGTGAATTCAAACTTCACCCCATTGCACAAGCAAGTGGCTATCAGGGCTCAGTAGTTGATGGCGTTTGGAGCGAAAGGTACTGGTTTCGAGTCCTAGAGTGAACATCAACTCTGAGATGCAGGTACATCCATCTGACGAGTCCCAAATAGGACGAAACGCGCGTCAAACTGGATTCCACTGCTAGTCAATATCTATCTTTGCCTACAATGCTTGTGAATTAAGGCAATATCGAGGCAATACGCACAATGTGCACATATGCCAATGAGAGACTGACCAATTGCAGTCCTAAACATCAATGGGAAGATTCAAACAAACAATACTAAGTGAATCTAAGAATGGATAGTTGACTCTAGATTATGTTTCAGACATTCAACTTTGAAATGTAATTTATTATCATGATGCAACATCAAATATTGCTTGTAACTTAGGCATCCATTCAAACAATACGTTCTGCTTTTTTTTTATAAGAATCAATTTTTATCCATGACTCATAATTAATTTGACAAACGTAAGTTGTTTTCTCGTCAGTATGTGAATGAACTGATGTATGTGTGTGTGTGTGTGAATGTATCCAGTTATTCAATCCAAAATATGGTGAATTGCAACCATGATCACAGTAGCATAATTAGAACAATCATGTATCTACCTATATGAAAGCTGCAAACAAAAACACACACAAACAAGTATACAGTTGCTTTATGAGAAATGTAGATCAATGATTAGTCAATTAGTACATCTTAAGGTGAGATGCAATTAAATACTGTCATGTAATAATTATACTTTAATTTGTCGAGCATAGAAACACGATACACGCACACACACACACACATGTACACAAGCAAATCTGAAATTTATGTTTGAACACCCACTATTCATTTATTCATTCATACAATCAATCGATTAATCATAAGAATACCTTTAGCCGTTTATATATTTGCTTTTTGCTATGTATATCACTATTGACAACGTCATTTGTTATGCATTGATTATGAGTGATAAAACATTTGACCAATTGTGATTGACATATAACACTTAATTTTATTTCACAGTTGAAATCTCGAGTCGAACTAAGCTAGAAGTGGTGGATAGCCGTTTCGTCCCAGTATTGGACTCCTCAGAAATGTCTAATCACGATCGTGAACGTGAGATTCGAACCCATTATCTTTGGTCTCGTGCACGAATGTTTCAATTCTTTGTTCACAATACTTATAATGATGGTTTTGTTATTACAACTGAGATGACTGTGGATGACTAGATAAATATGATAGTTACCCCTAGTTGGTAATCATTCAAATATTCATTCATGTAGAAAGTCAATCCATAACGAGAAAAACTCACTGGTTATGCCTTAGACTATGAAAGTTAGTGACCAAGGCTCGAATCCCTCAGGGGGAATCTGTTCCTTTAAGATTGCAGTTACGCCTTGTTGACTAATGACAGATTGCGTTGAACCTAGGTCTAGTGTTTAGTTCAAACTAAACCCACGTCTCTAACACTGTTCAGTTTAAAGTTAGTACTGTCATCAAGTAAAGTCATTATCATTCAACCCATTAGGGGCCAAAAAGCACTGGACAATAATTTCGTTCTCATTTTGAGGTGTTTTAAACTAATAATTCTAAAGATACCGTGCTTATCCTAAAACACGAGTCTAGTTTATTCGACGACGAATTAGCGTACTTGATTTTGAAACGTACTTTATGTATGTGAAGCTAGTGGTAGTACTCATCTAGTTAAAGTGAAGTAGATAAGCCAGAACACTAACTGGAAGCTTATTAGTTGGGAGTTGAAAGTCCTAACCAATAAAGAACCGTTTCATTAATCTCGGGTAACGTTGTCGATGTACACTGTTGAGGAGTTTCAGACATAAACGACACCTGACGTTAGTTGCTGATAAATTTTTGTCATAATGATTGGAATCAACTGTTGCTAGAGTAATTCTGTATAGCATTTTTATTGAAACTAAAGCTATGTCACAACTCATTTCATAATGAATTAATTGAGGCTGAAATTAAATGACTTAGAAGCGTATATGATCCTTACGTATGAACGATAACAGGCACTATGATCTATATTTCCTGTACCATAGGAATTCAGTATTTCAAAGAAAACCTGATCTAGTGTTTGGTTCCTTGAACTTAATTTTATATACATCACTTAAGTGAACCAAGAAGTATCAGTACACCTGAGATATTAAAAATATGGCTTAAAGCCTGATACAGAAAAAAATGCATTTGATGGAGTTAAATTTCTGTAGATATAAGTTAATGTGTGTTAAGACTGACTGGCATACCTCAACCCAAATAAGAAGACAAAGATGATCAATATGCATCAAATATATATCAAGCTAAATTCCAGCACATCGATTTTTCAGGATGGATTAACGTTCATTTCTGGTCAGCTTTTGAACTAATTCAATCAAGTACGACTTGGTACTGATGAATTAATAACTTACTGTATGAACACAGTTTACAGATACCATTTAGTCAAGTTACAGTGTGATGATCCTGGAAAATGGAAAGCATCAGATAGTTGTTCAGTCCTATTATAAGTCTCCTAAGGATCAAGCATCTATAATTTCACCAGAGATTTAAACCGAGAACTCCAGACCCAAACTAATAAGGATTTAGCTGATGATTCCCAAATAGGAGGAAACACGTATCCTGGATTCCACTACTAGCCACTATCTTTACTCATAGTAACAACTTTCATTGGTTCTCTATTTCATGGAAAATTAATGTTAATATGATAATACCATCAGATACATGTAAAAATAATTGTTAGGCAAGAGAAAAAACACAATACAATTGTAAGATTTTACAGTTGAAATGATGGGTCAATTGAAGCTAGACAAACATGGAAAACCTGGAAGCACTGGATGACCGTTTCGTTATATTGTAGGACTCCTCAGCAGTGCGCATTCACGATCCCAACTTGCGAGATTCAAACCCAGGACCTATCAGTTTTGCGCTCAAGCGCTTAACCACTAGACCACTGAGCCGTCTGGCATCCAACGGTGTTAATTTCTAACTTCAACCAATCCACAAAATAGAGCAACCATCACCAATTGTCTTCAGTGAGTTGATATCTCACAACAGACGTGGTTGAACTCCACTGGTCACTGCTTCTCACAACTCACAATTGTTCACCAGTTTTGTTTTGAATATTTATCAAAGTATGTTACTTAGTAATGTTTTGGAATTGTGGGGGATTTTCGATATTATTCGAAAACAATTAGAGTACTATCAAAAACCAGTATCATTGGATAGTTATTTTGCTATAATATAAAGTGTCACTATAGTGTGGATCCACAATCCTTCAATAAATTGAAATCAAGGCTTTTTCGATTTCGTGATAAATATTTAAACATTTAACTAATGAGTTTTTCAACAGTGAAAATACTAAATTCTCCACAAAAACCCCTCTGATCTATAATCATATGCTCACTAGTGACTGACTTCAAGAGATATTTCCTGGAGTTCTAGTGGGAAGCAGTGGCCAGTGGAGTTCTACCAAGTCTGTTGTAGAGATATCAACTCACTGAAGACAATTGGTGAACGGTCGCTCAAAATCGTGGATTGGTTGAAGTTAGACATTAACACCGTTGGATGCCGGACAGCTCAGTGGTCTGTCGGTTAAGGGCTTCGGCTCGTGACTAGTAGGTCCTGGGTTCGAATCTCGCGAGTGCGGGATCGTGGATGCGTACTGCTGAGGAGTCCCATAATAGGACGAAACGGTCATCCAGTGCTTCCAGGTTTTCGATGGTGGTCTAGCTTCAATTGACTCATGTTTCCAACTATGAAAATGATTATTGTAATAATTATTTCATTTTTTACAATACTAAACACCATCGGTCACCACTTCTCAGAAGAACTTCTCTAGCTCATATATCAATGTATGTTGGGTTTTATTTAAAAATCATACTTTCTGAAACATAAATTATCTCATAAGATAAAAAAATGAATAACCTTTAAGAAAGTAAATTATTTTCCAAAATATCTATATATACTACTTAAAAGAAACTATAGAAAGTTCACCCCGAGAATCATATAACTATTTTAAGTCAATACAGTCATATGATAAAGGTCAGTATATACATAGCTGTGATATGACTAGGGTTAAAGATAAACAATCTCTCTTCATGGTCCTTTTTAAATTAGTTCCTTTAAAATTTTAATAAAAGTACAATACGTGACAAATAGAAATGAAAAAATGAGGTGAAAAATACAATATAGAGATAAGCTGATAGGGGTTAGAAAAGTGACTTTTAATCTTTGTCATATTATGTATAAGGAGCAATAGAAATATCTTTGTATAGTTTCAAATGATAACATATGATGCCGGGAAATAGAAGCAGATATGAAAAGGATGAATGTTAACTGGAAAGAACTGGAAAGGATTGTCCAGGACAGGGTTGGATGGAGAATACTGGTATGCGGCCTGTGTTCCTCGACGAGGAGTAACAGGCGTAAGTAAGTAATGTAAAAGTATTCCTAAAGATTCTGGAAAGCATATATGTAATATATTATGCATCAATTTGAATCCACTTGAAATAGAAACAATATTTATTGGTTTTAAATTTCATATTTCAATAAAATACATCAACGAGATGGATACAGAAAATCATTTTGAGAACTTGTAAGAGATGAAGAAAAACAAGGTTGGTTGAAATCTATACTCGTCAGCATATCAAATCATTATGTGACATCATAGATTCTACAACATAAAGTTCTCTCTCTCACGGAATCATCAAGGAGTCTAATTCTGTTCAATTCATGGTGACAATATTGTCGTCTTTAGACCTGATAAAGTCTTTGGTGTGGTTTTAGTGGACAGACAGGTAACGTAAATAAACTTTTTGATTAATATCGTGAATCGATCAATCTTAGACCACCATTGAAAACCTGGAAGCACTGGACCGCCAATTCGTTCTAGTATGGGACTCCTCAGTAGTGCCCATCCACGGTCCCTCACGCGTGGTCCGAACCCAAGACATACGGTCTCGCTCGTGTACGCTTAATTTCCATGTTAATCATGCAAACTGCAACGTTTGCTCTGGTCGAATTTTAATATTACGCTTACCTAATTTGTCTTCATTATTGTCTTGATTAGATTATTCTAATCCTACTATGTTATACTGATTTATGTACGTAAACTTAATCAATGCTTCATTGAACTGGTAAATTTCATTTCAACTGTAATAGCTTTTGATATCCAACTGTTTTTCATATATTCTGATTATCGTTTTGTTGTATCTTTATAAAGTACTCTGTATGGCTACTTATTACATCCGGAGTACATAAATGATCACCTGCTATTGTGGAACTGAATAAGAACTGATACGGATCGATGTAAGGAAGAAGTCGCAACTGTATACACTACATCATTAGTTACTATGCTTCATATTTCATTTTATGATGTGGTCAATAATTAAAGTTAAATGTATCAAAATGACAGTAGTGACCATTTATTGATCAATAATTTAATATACGAGTATAATTTACAAAATCAATAAATCTAACTGCATTAATCAACAATATAATAAACTACAGAGTTGCCTATTTGCTACTTCCTGATAGCTTTCAGTGATCTATCATTTAAATTAAAGAAAATAAACACTTCCGCTTGGTATTGTCTTCTACATTTACTACTAGTGACGGTTACCACATTTATCTTTTTAATACAGTAGCAAGAATTGTGGTTTACATGGATACGAAATGTGTCGTTGGGGAAGCTTAACTCCCTACCGTGGTCATTCTTCATTTTTATCTCGACTCAAGTTATCGGTTTCATATTGACCAGTTGCCTTTTAATTATCCTGCCTGATTTTCAAGGTCATTTTAAGTGTAGTGACCTATATACACTTGAATCAAACAGGAAAACAAATATGTTTACACGTAAATGTTGTTCGCCTCAATTCAGTTGTTTTGGTTTCTACTAAGATATTGTAGGGCCAATGGAATGTCACTGAACCCTAGCCAAATCATCCGGAAGTTGGGTCACTAAATAACGAACAGGTCATCGTCAAGGTCAAGGACAATCAGCGCGCATCAGTAAATCATACGCCATGGACTGGCCCATGCGGCAGTGATTGTACTTTTGCTTGTATCTATTTAACTAATATATTATTGTAATAACGTCCTTTGTGTTGTACAGTCTTCAGAGCATCCATGGTCCCTTGATACGTCGATGTGGCAATCCACGTAAGGTGCTGGTCGCGAGGTGTGACTTGGAAGTTAGCTTGTTCGTTACACCGTTCCCGTCTAACTCGAGTAGGCCTACAAACATCATCAACTTTGATGTTCTACAATGTCTTTCTTGTAAAACTACCTTCTGGAATAGGGCTAGAAAAGAAAAGGGAATCGAAGTATCAAGGAGTCCGAAAAAAATGCTTGCAGTTGTCGTTGTCTAGTTCAATATATATCACAGTTTGTTCATTTTAGTTTGAAACTCCATAAAATGGAACATCAGCTACTTTTTTAGGTTTTGAGTCGATTATGACACCTTAGAGTCACTTATTTGCAATTCTTTTGTCCGAATTTCCAAATTCAGTCAACTTAAAGTGTGTCAAGACCTTCATAGGATGAGTTCTCTGTTGTAGAAACAGCCAAACATAACTAATTTAACAAGTAGTAAACAAAACATTATACCTTTCTCTTATACTAAACATTTTTGGGATAATAACATCTAGTTACCATATGTTTAGAAAAGGCTACTGGTGACAAGGATGAAACTTGATATCCTAACAATAATTTACTGAATGTGATTTTCTACCGATTTCACATCGTTTTAAGATTATTTTTTACCGTTAACTGACATCAGTTTATGAAGTATTGAGAGCCAAAGATTAGTTCAGTATTGCTTTGACTTAAGGATCTCCACCTATGTTCATGAACGAAATCCACCTCAGAAATGTCCGGTTTACTGTGTTCACGATGCTAATTAAAGAAATAATCACCTTTTTCAAATTCAGACAGCTTGTGATGATTCTTAGTCAGGGTAGAATTGTTTTTATACTAATTTGACTGACTCCTTGAAATCTTATATGGTCTAAGGGGAAAGAGTTCTATATGTGCTCAGTAATGAATATCTTCATATTATTTTATTGGAAAACCATTCATTCATGTTACAAGTGGAACAATAACTTACTGATAACATTCGGTATGGACTGATCTACTTCCTGAATTGGTTAAACTTAAGAATAGAAACCATTCGATAATAATACAGTAATCCATTACTCTATGAATTTCATCAGTTCTTCCATCATAGTCTAAATGTAATGAAAGCTATTTTTACATAACTACAGGAGATCTATATATCTGCCTTGATATACAGAATTCAGCTGTTGGTAACGATAAATAATTCAATAAAAGAAATAGTTCAGTTAGTATTCAATACTGATGATTATATTATTAATGTTAATGAATGCAAGTAGCTGGAGGTTCATGACTAAACAACTATATCTCTTTTTACTACCATATAGATCAGTTGACAGGTTACTTTCATCCGTTCAATGGTAAATTTACAAGCTTTATACATTTCGTTTAACTGTTGAATATAATGAAATATACCATAAATTAATTTTTTGAGTTAATGTGTGTTATATTCCAGTGAATACCTAAGTACAGGTAACTTCCAGGACCTATTAATGGATTATTATTCTATGTATCTTCTTATGGTTTAACTATTAAGTAACTAGATTGTGTATATCTATATTCATCTTATTATAAGCTCCATTATGAACTATGGATTATTATTATACGATTTACTGTTCCAAAATTATGTTCAGTTTATTGATTACTGTATCCCACGTTCACAGCCACATTTGACTTGATCTTGTACAAATATTATTCTCTATTTTATGGTGTGATGCGGTCTGTCTGTTTGGCATATAAACAGAGTATGCTTGAAATAAATGATTCGCATAGATTCGCATAGTAGAAGCTGCAATTGGTATTCTGGACTGAATTGGAAGGGCTAGGTGGACAAGGGATTAATAAGGACGCTAGACTACTCATACTGGTCGAACGTCATTGATTTGTCACAGTGTTAGGATAGGAAAAGTTGTATTTCGAATGGTGGATAATTCACATGATTAAAGCCGGACATGAAATCAATAACGAGTTAGAAAACGTCCTATATTTTTTATAAAGTCATTACAATGTGGACTTTTAATTCACTTGGTATTGTTTACTTGAATCTACCCATTGATGTTTAGGATTGCAATTGATCAGTCTCTTATTGGCATATGTGCATCCTGTGTGGATTGACTCGATATTGCCTTAATTCACAAACATTATAAGCAATGATGGATAGTGGCTAGTTCGAGTCCCAGAGTGGAAATCAACCCTGAGATGCGGGTACATCCAGCTGATGATTCCAAATAGGATAAAACACGTGTCCTAGATTCCACTACTAACCCCCTATTCATCTTTGTTTTTTATATAAACTTTTTGAGTAAAATGTATGGAAGAATTCTAGGTTCGTTATAATAAGTAATATCTTCATACTGTCTATTATAATAAGAAGAAAAAACAATAAAATCAGTTTTGTTTTTATTTAAATAACCAACAATTACCCTTATTCCGTAGAAAAAAAAACAAAAGCAATAAATAACCAGAAAAGTAATTTCAATTTTGCTAATAACAATAACAATAATAATAATAACCCGAACACTGATGAAACCCCCCATCGTCATTATTCACATAAACTCACTATGTAAAGTAGATAAATATAATTTTTAAAAAAAATTCTTTTTTTTTGTTTTTAAATATGTATATCGAATAAATTTTGTTAAAAATTCCTATTCTCTTGTTGTTGTTGTTATTGTTGCTATGCGTGTGTGTTTGTGTTTTTTTTTTCGTATCGACTTTTAAAGAAAATAAAACAGAGATTCAGTTAATAATACAAAGTGTAATGTAAACTTCCTGAAAACAAAAAAAATTTCACATAAAGAAACAAAAAAATATAATTAATTGTTTTTTTTTTTAAAAAAAAAAGAAAATTAAAATTTTGTTTCCAAATGGATTCACCACCTTTCATTCACTTTGTTTGTTTATTTGTTTGTCTGTTTATTTATTTGTTTGTTTGTTTGTTTATTTGTTGGTTTGTTTGTTTGTCTGCTTGTTTAGTTGTTTGTTGGTAGATTGTTTACTTGTTTGTTCGTTTGTCAGTTCCTTTTACTTTTTTTAAATCTAACCCATTTATATTTCAGTTAAAAGAGATAATAAGTGAAAATTAAATAATCAGATAAAAGCCTATATATATATATTAAAAAATATATAACTATCCGAATAATAATAATAATAATGGTAGCAACAATAATTATTAATAAACAATAATAATCAATAATCAATAATAATGAGAATAATTAATATTGATCAGTTCTAATAGTTTGAATATATATGGTTACATAATAGTGAAAGAGACGGAGGGGGAGAGAGAAAGATTTATCGATTTGGCATGGATTTGAAAGAAATTTGAAAAATAATAATTGTCTAAAATAGTAATAGTATATTAATAATAATAAGATTATTGATAATAATAATAATAGTAATGTTAACAATCAATAATTAATAATAATAATAATAATAATTGTTCTACTAACCCATTAGAACTTTAGTTCAACATCCAATATATCCGTAAGATTTATTAAATATATGTATATCTTCATAGTACAATAACCTATATGGTAATATAAGATTTCTAGTGAAATTGTACGTACATATTTAAAAAAAAAACAAGGTAAATAATACAAGTTGACAATCTTTTTGGTATGTGTATATGTGTGTCTGAGTGAGTGTGTGTGTGTGTGAGTGAATATGTATCGGTGTTTCTATGGATTTTATGTTAATCACCCAAGAAAATGGGAAAAAAAAGTAATTCAATTGTTTTATGTTTTATTCTTAAAGATAAAATCTGAAAGGAACATTCAATAATAATAATAATAATGGTAATAATTCATTATATTTATTCTAATCATTTAACATTTCAACGTAATAACGATTCCATTGCACGTCGACATACACTACAACGACTAACATGTTGTAATATACCTGTCTCTGTATTATATGTAGTACCAATAGGTTTAATAAATTGTTCATTTTGTCTAATACTAGACATCCAATAAGATCGACCATCTTGCCAATGAAAACAATTTCCATCATGATTATTACATTCAATAAATGGTAATGCACGAAAATGTTGTAAACAACTACCAGGTGATTCTAATGGTTGTACACCACCATTTGATGATGATCCAATTGCCTGTAGATTTAAAAAAATCGCGAAAAATAGGGTAATTCAACTAGGTGCTAAAGTTGAATGAAAAATTGGATTGGAAAAAGTGTTTTGTGTGTACAAGAAAATTTGAGAGACCAGGTCCTGGGTTCGAATCTTGCGGGTGCAGGATCGTGGATTCGCACTGCTGAGGAGTCCCATAATAGGACGAAACGGCCGTCCAGTGCGTCCAGATTTTCCATGATGATCTAGCTTCAATTGACTGATGATTTCAACTATTACTGTTTAGTCTGTATATTTTTGAAAATAAACAAAACGTCACTAAACATTTTGAGTGACACTTATGTTTGTCTATTGGAATGTTGAATGTCTAGATTCCTGGCATAAAAATGGCAGCTTACTTGATTTTAGCAACCAGTCACATAATTAGATGTTTACACCTATTCTATAGTTTTAAGGGTTTTCTTTTTCCATCGAGTGTGACCCTCCGATTATTAATAGGAACTGTGGGAATGTACTCATAAGATTTATTTATTGTAAGCAAAGATGGATAGTAGCTAGCAGTGGAATCCAGTTGGACTCGCGTTTCGTCCTATTTGGGGCTTGTCAACTGGATGTACTTGTATCTCAGAGTTGATGTTCACTTCACAACTCGAACCCAGTATCATTCGCTTCAAACGCCATCGCGTTATCCACTCACCTACTGAGTCCTGATAGCCACATGCTTGTGCAATGGGGTGACGTTTAAATCCAATTAGTATTGTTTGTTTGAATCTTCCCATTGACGAGTCCCAAATAGGAAGAAACGCGCGTCAAACTGGATTCCACTGCTAGTTACTATCCATCATTGCTTACAATGCTTGTGAATTAAGGCTATATCGGGGCAATATGCACAGTATGCACATATGCTAATTAGAGACTGACCAGTTGAAGTCCTAAACACCAATGTGAAGATTCAAACAAACAATACTAAGTGAATTTAAGATTTATTTATGTTTCAAAAATCAAAAATTACCATTTATTGAGATCTTGTATATTATTTACTGGTGAATAATATCAAGTGATCATTAGCTTTCCAAATATTTAGATTAAATAACTACTGCATTATATATGGTTGAAATCATGAGTCAATTGAAGCTAGAACATCATGGAAAACCTGGAAGCACTGGACGGTCGTTTCGTCCTATTGTGGGACTCCTCAGCAGTTCGCATCCACGATCCAACTGCATTTTTGTTGGAGACAATAATTCAACAACCCACAATTGTGTTATTAAAAAGTCCGGCTATAAAGTTAATTGATAAGATGTGTTTACAATATTTCCAATCATAAGCTAATCAATCAGTTAGTGAGTAAGTGATTAAATGACTGATGACAGTACTTAAGGATTATGATGTAACCTAAGTTAATTGAAGTTTAATATCAGACTACTTGGCACTAAATCATTAACAGTGTTTTGTTTATCTCAAAAGCTGAGAATTATGAGTTTATCTCTGTGTAATGTGTTGTGTGTATTTACTTGTAAAATGAATTTTAAACTAGAACAAAACGGTTATGTAATTTTCGCTTCACTGTAGGGTTACCTAAGTGACGCAATTACTTGATCATTGTGTAATAGAGGAGTCAGTGAGTCAGAACTAAACACTTAGTTCTTTGTAACTAAAAATCTTCGGATGATGATGTTTATATCTTCAGTAAGGCATTAAGAATGTGCATATCTATCTGGTCTCAAAAATTAGCTGTTTATCTGTCTACGGTTTCTATGCAAGTACTGAATTGATAGAAAACTTTTTTCACTGACTGATCGTGCTTTTCTTGCTTGTATAGTCTTTGGTGGTGATCGACTTCTGTCGGCTCAGTTGTTATGTCGTGACTATTCCAAGTAACTGGATATCTGGCACATACTGCTTTGATTTAAAGTCATTGGGGATAGTAGACAGAAGATTTTATGCCTAGGTTTCACTTTATTTAACACTCATCAGTAAACTGTATCTGTAATTTTAAGGGGACCGATGGGCTTCGGTGAATTTAAAACTAAATCATCCAGTTTACCAATCTTATGGATTATCATTGAGCCAGTTATAAAGCTCGATGACGCGACCAGAATGCCACATCGAATATCAGTTACCCGAAGATTAAGTGTATACCTTAATGATAGGTGTCGACTAACACGAAATCTAGATCTAGGTTTTTTCGACTTACTACATGTAACTACTTAAAACTATATTCTACGTTAAACTGTTGAATGGCTATATGTAAGGAGTTAAGAAATCTACCAAAAAATCACAATATTTATACAAAAAAATAACAAAGTTAAAGTGGAATAATTACCATTGGAAAACTAAAACCATTCCATGCATTTTCCCAACCAGGTGGACACATTTGACCAATATCATCACGTTGAGAATGAAATGCTACTAACCAAGTTCTAGACTGGCAAACTATACATCTATGAGAAAATGAATAAAACAAAATTTTATAAAATTGACTTCAATGGTAAATTATTTTTATGTATTTAAATTTCCGACCGTTGCTGCTACCTTGACGTGGTGGTCGGGCTTGCCTATCGTGATGAACCAATCGAGCTATGTTGGCTGGAACAATCGTTCCTCGAGGTCCTACCATGCTAGAAAGGTCGGTTGAAAAGCGGTAAGACTAAAAGCAGCAATCCCAAGGTCCGAAGGCGAAGTCGTACTGCTGACTGTACGGAGGTGTGACGGCAGTAAGGTGTTTCCTTCAGACAACCAGCATGACAGCGATGCTGCCTTCCCACAAGGAGGGGTGGGGTTAGAAAAGGTCGACCCTAAAAATGCACACCTCGCCTTATCCCACGGATATCCGTCTCCGGCGGTAAGGTTTTTTGAAGAACGGAGCTAACACGTCAAAAATCCCCCACAAAAAGGTCGTGCGTGACCGGCCTCAAGCAGTTGTCCCTTGGACACTGCAGTCAGGTAGTTAAGACCAACACTAATCCAACTTCTTTTTCAGGTCCCTCAAGAAATACCCTTCCACGGTGTGGGCAGCCGGGAAGTGATATTAGCCCTCATACCCGTAACAGTACACGAGATCAAGTTGGTCACAAGATTTAAATTAACGAGATTGCAGAATAAGTACTCTTGATTTTGTATTCATTCGATAAAGTATCCTCGTTGAGTATGCTTTATTATCTGTTTGTATATTTGAGTCGCAAGCTACATATTCCATTAATATTACTTAATCAAATGAATACAAGTTGAATTGGATGTAGTTGGCATTAAAGAAATAAGCAATAGTATAAACAGTTTAGCTTGACAACTATTAAGGGTCTAAAACATTGCACAGGCTCTTTCGTCTCAGTACGTTACTCCTTAGCAGCTCAGACCGGTAATCCAGGATCTCCTAACCTTATGACAAAACATTCAATTCAGACCATTGGGTTCGAATCCTTTGTCGTTATTGTTGACGTGCATTGCTGAGGAGTTTCATACTAGAATGAAACAACTGCCTTATGTTTTGTGCTTTTAATGAAATACGTAACCGAATACTTACTCAAACTTTGCTGTAGGTTGATTGAACGAAAAACATATGGCATTATTCATTTCTTATATAAGTCGATGTCAACATTTGTGACTAGCGTTGCTTAATTAGAAGAAAATTAGGAATACACAGTGACTTAAATTTATTGTTAACGGCTAAATTATTAAATCCATTTAGTATTGTTTGTTTGAATCTTCCCATCAATGTGTTAGAACTGCAACTGATCAGTCTCTAATTGGCATATGTGCATACTATGCGTATTGCCTAGATATAGCCTTAATTCACAAGCATTGCTGGCAAAGATGGATAGTGACTAGCAATGGAATCCAGTTTGACGCGCGTTTTGTCCTATTTGGGACTCGTCAGATGGATGTACCTGCATCTCAGAGTTTATGTTCACTCTGGGACTCTTTGCTTATCATGCTTGTGAATCAAGGCTATATCGAGGCAATACGCACAGTATGCACATATGCCAATTAGAGACTGACCAGTTGCAGTCCTAAGACATCGATGGGAAGATTCAAACAAACAATACTAAGTGAATTTAATGACAATAATATTTACTTTTTTCATGTTTTTGCATATTCATTGATTTTCTGAGTGCATACGTGCCCTGTTTATTAATATATATATATGACGTGAAGATCCCCGCCAATCAGAGAGGAATGAATTATCGATCAGACCAATGACACACGAAACGCCTAGCCCAGCCAGTTAAGTCCAGAACACCAATAACAGTCTCTGCAATATGAATCATTATTCTCAAACATACTGGGTTTATATACCAAACAAACTGACCACATCGTACCAATAAAATAGAAACTAACATTTGTACAAGATTTAGCCAAATGTGGCTATGTGAATAGGGGGAACAGTAATTAATGAACTGGGGATAACTCAAGAATGGTAAATCGTATAACAATAGTCTATAGATCAAAATGAAGCTTATAATAAGAGGGACATGAATATGAATAATTTAGTTATTTAGCAATGATACGTTAGAAAATATATGCATAGTATTAATTATTATCCTAAGATTGATATCACGTATTTTAATCAGTAATAATTATATGTGGATAGCAATTATTTCAATATAAACCTTTCATATAAAGTCTTTCTTTGTCATCGTTATTTGCTTGCTGAACAGAAAGTTCCTAGAAGTTGATGTCCTGCATAGAAGCCTCTCGATTTTCATTTGTTAGATTCTTTTTAAAAAGTATTTACCAACTGACCAGATGCTGCCACTTAAGTATGTGAAATTTCACAACAAACTAACCTAATGAACATGTCTAGCCAGAAAAATATTGTTCAATGTTCAACTTTATAATTAATATGTCTACAATAATGATACAGTAATTAAACAAAAACAAAACGAATCACATTGTACCAATTATTTATTACCTTGATTAAGTCTAAATAACTTTGCGACTATTTATTTAATCTAATAATCATTTTTGGCTTATTATTTGGTTATAAAGCTTAACCAACTTCTCTACTAACCAGATCTACTCTATCCTGCTTGTGCTCTCATTATATGCTATGACGGTTCTGTGACATCATAGATAAATATTGCATGAATTAATGTAGACTGAATAAACTTGTAGTCAAAAATAGGTGTATTTTTAAAGAGGATAATATTGATGTACTCAGACCATTATTGGTGGTCTAACACCAATCGATTCATGATCTCAATCAGAAACTCAATAATCTCGCCAACCCAATACTGAAAATTACCATGTGCTCACTAGTGGCTAGCTTCCTGAGGGGGTTCTTGGATTTCTAGTGGGAACCCGTGACCGTTGGAGCTAATCCATGCCAGGTAGAGACAGGTATCTAACTCAGTACAATGGAAGATGGAGGCGCAATTCCATGCATTGATTGAAGTTGGACATTAACGCCGTTAGAATCCGGCTCAGTGGTCTAAACGCTAAGAGTTCGCGTGAGACACCGATAGGTCCTGGGTTCGAATCCACGTGAGCGGAACCGTGGATGGGCACTGCTGAGGAGTGACGTAATGGGACAAAACGGCCGTCCAGTGCTTCCAGGTTTTCAATAGTGATCTAACATCAATCGATTCATGATCACAATCAAGAAAATAATTAGTTCAAATAATGAATTACCTAGAAATATATGGTTTAATATTTTCTACACGAGCTGGAGAAAGCATATATTGTTCTAATGTCGATAACCAATATGAACGTCCATTTCTCATATTCACTTGACAATGACCATTTACTTTAGCAAAACAATTTGCAAATGGCATTATACTGAATTTTCTAAGACATGAACCAGGTGTTCCTGAAAATAAAATATCATAAAGAAGCTAATTCACTTATAGATTAGATATTGAAAATTTAAAAAAATCCTCGGTTCGAATCTCGTGAGGCGGGATCGTGGATGCACACTTCTGAGGAGTGCCATAATAGGACGAAACGGCCGTCCAGGGCTTCCAGGTTTTCCATGGTAGTCTAGCTTCAATTGATTCATGATCTCAACTATCAAAATTACTATAATATCCACAAAACCCCTTCTGAAAAATTCATGTTAGAGGACTATGCTAATTAGATCCACTAGTAAATACCCTATTCATTTCTGATCTTAATGTTGATCACATTTTTATCTGTGATATAAAATACTAGTGTTGAATTTAGAGCAAACTAACCAATCAGAATGGCGTTCCTCAGATTAAAAAAGATCATATTAGTCAAAAGAGCTGGAAGCTACCACCACATGGTGAAATTTAACAGACTCTTGGTATATTTCTTTAATAGCTAAATGGATAACGTGATGGCATTTCAATTGAGCGGTACTGGGTTCACGTCCCGAAGTGAACATCAACTCTGAGATGCAGGTAAATCCAGCTGATGAGTCCTTAATAGGACAAAACTCGCATCCTGGATCCCATTGTTAGTCACCACTCATCTTTGCTTATAAATCTCTTTTAATCTTATTAATCTAAAGATGTATGGATAAATGAACTGACTGTTATCATCTTCCAAATAATTTACATGTGATTAACGAATTAGCCATATAGAGTAACATTTTTAAGATATAATTAAGAATATGGTAATTATTATCTTATCAAAGGAAATGGGGTTCACAAAAGGTTATAAATGATTATGATGGTCTGAAGAGTAAATGTCCATCAAACAATTTATATATTGCAACTACTATGGCAATTGATACCTAAAGAGAAGTCTTGAATGATTCATATTTATTTAGTATTAGATTATCTTATCCAAAATATTAAGAATGTAACTAAAATCTTACCTAAATCCATTGTTGTTGAATCATCATTACCTTGAAGTGTAACAAGACTGTAACCAGTATAAATTGGTGTTGTATAAATTGGACAACTAGGTGGTTGGGAATCCTGAGAATGTACAGTAAAAAGAAATCCACTATCATCTAATCCGATTGTTCCATTTCTTCCAGGTGGTCCACGTATACCTTTTTCACCAATAAAACCTTTCATTCCTCTGAAACCAGGATCACCACGTGGACCTCGATCTCCTGTACGACCTCTAGCACCAGGAATTGGATTAGGCAATCCTTTGATGCCTTTTTCTCCTGGATCACCTTGTTTGCCACGTTGTCCTGAAAAGAGAAATGATTTATTAATAATAGTGAAGAAGAACCAATATTTTTCTTCATGCATGTAAAAACCAAAACAATATCAGTAATTTGTCATCAGAATGATAAGACTACGGTAGGATTCCAGTATTCCTAAAATGGATATCCTTGTAGTTCTAAATACTGATACAAAAATTATAGGTTATTCGTTTAGGTTAATGAGTTTGTCGGACCTCAGGAATCACTAGTTTTTCTATTTCTTTCGGATATCTGTATCACGGAAATGATCTACTTCCAACCATTAATAGGACCAGTTATTATCCTACATATGGAAACATAAGTTAAGTTGAAACCTACCTGCGCCACATACATCACTGAATTTATTAATATGATAGTCTGAGATACTCAAACGCGTTCCACTTTACACAGTAATTTTTTGTTTAATGATTTGTTGACAGACTGAAAAGGAATTCCTTATTATTTTTATACGGTGTTATTCTTTGTTGACTAAAATCCACACATGTACAGATAAAACAACCGTCAGCTAACAGTGTTGTCCTAATATATGACCTCGCATCAGTCCACTTTTATGACTCTATCTGAAATCAAACACAAGATCTTCAGGTCTCGGAGCTAGCAATATCGCCAGTCTGTCGAAGTTAAAACTAAAAATCACTACATGCAGACTCAGCACTTTAAAGTTCAGACACTCATAATGCTACTTGAAGGTATGGGTTTGATCTCTGATGAGGTGGCCTATACTAAGCTGAACTAACTTACTAGTGTTGCTTAGTTTTCACCCGTTTTTTCTAACTAACGTCAGTCAATGATGTGATACGATGTGATCAGTTTGTTTGGTATATAAACCCAGTATGTCCGAGAATAATGATTCATATTGCAGAGGCTGTTATTGGTGTTCTAGACTTAACTGGCTGGGCTAGGCAGATAGCAGGACTGATATATACTCTTGCGAGGAAAATACATCTACACTGTTAAAACAGAATATATACATTTAATATTAATGTTTAAATAAAATGGGAAGCAGTCACGGTTACTTTTTAACGTGTATTGATAACTGTTTCTAGGTTTAAAATAGTCAGATTTGATACGGAATTCAAAATTTACCTGACAGTCCTGGAAGACCAGGTTCACCTGTTGCTCCAGGTGAGCCTGGATCACCACGAATACCTTTTTGTGGACGATCTGACCGACCTGGCAAACCTTTGGCACCCATTTGGCCAGGAATACCAGGAGGACCTGAGTGAAAGTGAAAAAATAAACCAAAAATTATCAAGTATAGAAAAAATTACAATTATAGAAATATTTACTTGAATTTTATTTAGTTTAGGATCAACTATCAAGTTAAATTTATACATTCCGTTAGTATCATTGAGGGTATGATTTTATTTTCACATATGATAGGATTCACTTAACAAAGTAAACTTTTATTTATGGAATGAAATTATAAGCTAACTTACCCTGAGACCCCATAACACCTTTGATTCCTGGGAAACCAGGATTCCCAGGTAAACCACGAGTCCCCCTCATTCCTGGAAGCCCATCATTGCCAGGGCGCCCAGGGTTACCACGAAAACCGTCTCTTCCAGGTGCTCCATCTTGACCAGGAGTCCCCGGGAAACCACGATCTCCGGGTTCCCCTTGTGTACCGCGGAATCCTGGGTCTCCAGCTGGTCCAGGCTGCCCTTTCACACCACTAGGTCCGGGAAATCCAGGATCACCAAATGAACCTTCAAAGAAGAAAAGAAACAATGAGAATTATTTTAAGATTAATAAGTATTACCTAATATGAACATTTGTGATATCGTAAGTACCTAGGGAAATGAATGGTAAAGATTCTCTGATAGAAATAAAAGTCGAAAGGTCAGTACAGTCACTCAGACCTGTTAGTCTTAGATTCGAGATCAATATTGCTGATAATACAGCATCTACAGAGATTGCTTGGCCCAATGATTCATGCTACAGATCTTAGAATACATTTCCATAGACACTATTCTGGTTCTGGATGATGAGTGAACTATCACAATGGATCAATTTTATAGTTGAAATCATGAGTCAATTGAAGCTAGAACACCACAGAAAACCTGGAAGCATTGGACGGCCGTTTTCTCCTATTATGGGACTCCTCAACAGTGTCCATGCACGATTCCGACTCGCGATATCCGAACTTAGGACCTACCAGTCTCGTACTCGAGCGCTTAACCTCTAGACCACTGAGCCGATCGGCATCCAACGGTGTTAACGTCTAATTTCAACCAATCCACGAAATTTGAGCAACCGTTCACCAATTGTCTTCAATGAGTTGATATCTCACAACAGACCTGGTTGAACTCCATTGGTCACTGCTTCTCACTAGAACTCCAGGAAATATCTCATGAAGTCATTCACTAATGAGCATATGATTATTATCAGAACCCCTTCGGATCAGTTTTAATAGCAGTCCCAAAAAGGACGAAACGCGCATCAAACTGGATTCCACTGCTAGTCAATATCTATCTTTGCCTACAATGCTTGTGAATTAAGGCTATATCTAGGCAATACGCACAGTATGCACATAGGCCAGTAAGAGACTGACCAGTTGCAGTCCTAAACATCAATGGAAAGATTCAAACAAACAATACTAAGTGAATTTAAACTTCACCCCATTGCACAAGCAAGTGGCTATCAGGACTCAGTGGCCGACTGGATAACGCGATAGCGTTTGAAGTGAGAGGTACTGCGTTTGAGTCTTAGAGTGAGCATCAACTCTGAGATGCAGGTACATCTAGCTGAGGAGTCCCAAATAGGACGAAATGCGCGTCTTGGATTTCATTGTTAGTCACTTTCCATCTTTGCTTATTATTAAATGTTCCTACATTGCCTTGAAGTACGCTGATTTCACATTGCAAAAACTCTAACCAATAACCAGATTTTTATGTACAACCTTTACTATGATCTTGATTCTATTATAACATGAGATTACATGATGTTTATCAAGATGATTCTAGTTCTTTACATACAAGATATTTTTCCACTTGAAGTTCATTATAATCATCCATATTGTACATAGATCATATTCATAACTACTCTGCTTGATCTAAAATGATTAAATATTACCTACGTTTCATAAATTACATAGCTAATACTTTAGTTATAAATCATTGTGTTAAAATGTTAACACAAACATTTAAACATTTAGGAGGCTTGTATTGTACCTTTTTTTAACATTCCGGACTATATATGATCAGTATGTGTTAGAATACAAACATCCTAAACGGATATCTAGATATTGCCCATTTTCAGGTTGTGGCTAGCTATAAAATCTCTCTGGAATTCATAAGATAGATGCAGCTGTAGCTCAATGTTGATATTCTTACTGAGATTCGAATTCAGTACTTTTGATGATTATATGACCGCTATATGAAAAGAAGCTTCTTGGTTATTATCTATGACATGATTCAGATTTTCAATACGATTGCATTTGAAAAAATGTAAAGCTTCAAGTCAAGTAATTCATCATTCAATTCAGATATTAATTACACTTAGATGAAATATCTATTTTTCGGTTAATTAGTAAGCGAATCCATGGTCAAACTAGATATTACGAGAAGTTAGTGCAAATAATTTCCAAACTGGACACTAAAGGCTTCGCAAGACAATCAGCCATACTGTTACATTCTACAACAGGATCGGGGAATTGAAAAAAACCTGGAAAACTTCATTTTTGTTCCATCTTCTCTGAGATTATTAAGTGGATTTGTGTTACTAACAATCTGCATTACATAGTGATGCTTTATGATGCATCAAACATGATTCGCTACGTTAAGAACAATGTGATCTAAAACGTACCTTGTAATCCATCGAGACCTACTGGGCCCATGTCACCCTTTGGTCCAGGAAGAGGTTCTGGTGTCAGACCACGCACACCTTTCAAACCTCGTTGCCCAGGTAGACCTAAAGATGTAAAATCAATATTAGTGTAAGTATCATTATATAAAAACAATTAAAAACGATTATTTAGTTTCATCAATTAATTCATTTACATACCTCTGTTGCCTTTTTCACCATCTGATCCTGGGAGGCCAGTGTTACCTGGTTGTCCTCGTCTACCTGGTTGTCCAATAGGACAGGATGGTGTTAAACCTTGATCTCCTTTTTCTCCAAAATTGCCTTTTTGACCAAATGGACCTTGAAAACCAGGGCGGCCAAGCTCACCACGATCACCCACTTCCCCTGGTTTTCCAAATCGACTTGGCAAACCAGGATCTCCTGGCAGTCCTTTGAAACCAGGATTTCCGGGAATCCCCATTGGTCCGGGTAGTCCATCATCTCCAGGTAAACCTGGTGCTCCTAAAGACAAGTTAATAGAAAAAAAATCATATTAGAAACTACTTCAAGAGGTAGTGAGTAGTACTGATCTGTAGACATTCTTCTAGTGAAAAAGAATTCATTTTCTCACGACTTTACAATAGTTAATTTTACATTTCTTTGAATTCTGACACAGGTCAACATTCATAGTGGATGAAATACATAACTCATGTAAATTTATTTTCGAAACCGTATTTAGAATGAAAATGTAATCTTTTGTAAATACATCATCAAGTGTATAAACTGACTTACATTTTATGGTAGGGTTGCCTGGAAAATACCAGTGTATTTTAAATGATTACTTTTGAGCATCAATTAATGTGCACTGAATGAATAACTGACCTCTCTCTTCTACACTATTGGTCAAGTCTATTTACTTCTGTTTCTGAAATAACTCTAATGTAACGTTTTCTAAGATCATGTTTTTTACACAGTGGTCACGATTGATTGATCATTGGGTGGTGATCAATGTCATACGTGTCAAGTCCTTCTTAGTGCTAATCGAATGCAATCGATCCAGTTGCAATGTGGCCACTAGTCTAGGTGGCTCGACACTGTATGTACTATGTTGAGATATGATGGTGGTTGGAGGTGGTCAACAGGAAACCCTGAATTTAGAAGAAAAATAATAAATAGAATAAAATAACAATTGACTCACCAGAAAAGCCTTTGTCACCGATTAAACCCGACAAACCATACGATCCAGGAATTCCAGTAAAACCTTTTCTACCTTGTCGACCATCCAACATTTGTGGCTCTGGTCCAGGATCACCGGCTAAACCGCGTTCACCTTTTGCTCCATCATCTCCTCTAAAACCTGGGGAGCCACTTCGTCCTTTGTTTCCTGAACCTCCAGGAATACCATCTTTTCCAGGGAATCCAGGAGGACCTATATCACCCTGTTAATATTGTTAGGCAATATGATGAAGTAGGAATAATGATAATTTAAATAAAAAATATTATAGTCTACAATTTTAAAAACTGAACAGTCATTTATCGTTGATAAGAAATGATAATGAGAGTGAATGTTAATAAATAGTTTCATACAAATTAAAATGTTTCATTGATCTTTCCAGGAGCTTACTTTGGGTCCCATACGTCCAAGAAAACCTCGATCACCCTTGGCTCCACGTGAACCCTCTAATCCTGGTCTTCCTGAATCACCTGGAGGACCAGATGATCCAGGTAGACCTCGTCTACCAGGAAACCCTTTTATTTGTATTCCAGGAATACCAGGTTTTCCAGTTTTGCCATGAATCCCATTGATGCCTTTTTCTCCACGAATACCTTGGATCCCCATAGGTCCTTGTTCACCCATAGCACCAGCAACTAATCTTCCAGATATTCCAGGTGAACCCTTTAAACCTTGTCTCCCCATAGGACCTGGCCTGCCTGGAAAATTCATATAATAAAATTAGACAAAATAAAAGTACTGCAGAAAATGTGTTAAATTTACAGAATTTTCAAAGGATTCAAACAATTCATATCACAGTATGGCAAAAAAGCTTACTGTTCGATAGAAATTAAAGCATTTTCCTATCAGAAACCTTTATGTTCCTTGTTCTTAATACATTTGAAAAGAATATGGAATATGAACAAAGAGGAACTTACTGATGGTGTAGTGAAAAGAAGCTGTTAACTCTCTATCAATTCAAATTACTTACGAAACCTGTTTTACAAGCAATAAATAATATAAGCGATTTTCTACAAAATACTCGAACATAAAATTATGCATGATATACAAGTTTTGAGAAACCTACCCTGTGGACCAGGATTTCCAGGCTGACCAATTCTTCCGGGATTTCCCTTTTGTCCAACCGAAGCTGCCCATCCACTTCGTCCCTTTGGTCCACGGATTCCAATTCTTCCAGGTAAACCACTAAGGCCTCGGTCACCTTTTTGTCCAGGTCTTCCTAATGGCCCTCCATACCCTATATCTCCTAGTTCGCCAGAAACGCCTGGGATTCCAGGTTGACCTCGACGACCCAGAGGACCCATTGGACCCGGACTTCCAAATATACCTTTAATATCACAAACACCTGGCATTCCACGTATTCCTTTTGGTCCGAATGATCCTGTAATATGTAAGAATGAAACAAGCATGTTACATATTTACGTGATGATATGCAACACAAAGAGACACTAACCGACATTGATATCTATGTACGCTTAACATCGTTACATTTGAAATTTTCTACCAATGGGATTCACTAGAGAAAAATAGTTTCCTAACTATATCACCTATTTGAAATGACCATCATATGTCCATTTCATCTAAGTGTAATATAGAAATTGTATTTCCAACAATAAATCATACCGTTGAATATGAATAAATAAGAATAACGAGATATCGAAGGTGGTCCTTTCGGCACACCGATTAGGTGGACCACCCAACGAATTAGGTACAGAACAATTACAATTGTTCTTTGCGAAGTAACCACCTCCCATAATAGGACGAAGCAACCGTCCGGTGTTTCCAGGTTTTCCATGGTTGTCTAGCTTCAATTGACTACGAAAATACTGAAATCTCCACAAAACCCCTTCTGAATAAATAAGAAATTTTATGTATGCTTATCGCATTTAAGAACTTATGCTTACAAGAATGATAATTAAATTGAACTAGTGAAAATAAGAAATTATTTTTCTGAGTGGGAATTTGAATGAAGCAAATAGAATTTTAGCTGATTGGAAATATTATTCACACTCAGAATGAAGAAAACTGTCAGTGATCACATGAAATAATCAATGTAAGACCACTATTGAAAACATGGAATCACTGGATGGCCGTTTCGTCCTACTACAGGACTCCTCAGCAGTGCTCGTCCACGACCCTACACACGAAATTCAAACCCACTGCCTTCACAGTCTCGCATGCAAACGCTTGACATCTACACCACTGAGCTGACATCTAGTGGCGTTAATGTCTAACTTCAAAAAATCCACAAATCTAAGTGACCATTTTCCATTGTCTTCAGTGGGAGATGGTCACTTAAATTCGTGGATTTTTTGAAGTTAGACATTAACGCCACTAGATGTCAGCTCAGTGGTGTAGATGTCAAGCGTTTGCATGCGAGACTGTGAAGGCAGTGGGTTTGAATTTCGTGTGTAGGGTCGTGGACGAGCACTGCTGAGGAGTCCTGTAGTAGGACGAAACGGCAATCCAGTGATTTCAGGTTTCCTATGGTTGTCTAAGATTCATCATCATCAAGTTGGCAAATGTTACAAATTTTAAATAGAAAAAACAATGTAATTTTTCCAATGATGGATGTTTTCATCTGACACAATGATGCTGTCCAATTACTATTGTTATTAATTGCATAAATTTCATGCTCAGAAGTAAAATTGTTAACCCTTTTTAAAAGTCAAAAACAAAAACAAAGTTGTAATATGAAACATATCTTTAAAAAAATGTCAATTTAACATCATTGAAACTCATTCTTACCCGGTATACCGGGTCTGCCTTTAACACCGATTGCACCCAATTCTCTACCGATACTTGGTAAACCTTTGGGACCTTGTAAACCCTTCGGACCTGGATATCCTTTTGGACCATACGAACCATCCACACCTCTTAACCCTAATTTTCAAACAAAAAAGAAAGCACAGACGAAATAGAAATATTATATGTGGATTGTGAAAGTAAGATGTGCTTGGCCATTGAGCGTGGACAGAAAAAAATTCATTATACTGACTACTTAATTTGTGATTTCTTTCCTAGTATTAATTTCTGCTCTGGATTCACTGAGTGAAGACTTCTTGAAATTGTATTGGATAGAGTACTATATAGTGATATTCTGTTTCCCTATATTTGGTCGTAAATCTTGTATTGGTGTGTCAATCGAGTATTCACTCTAGTGGCTTCTTAATATCGATCACTCATCGTATTACCGCATAATCATAGTATAACGCGGCAAATAAAAATTAAATTTTATTCTATCATTATATCAAAAGAATTATTAGGTTTACAGTTGGAAAGTTAATCATTTTTATAAAAACATTCAGTTCTTTACTTCATATAATCAACTTACCTGATCTACCAGGGAAACCTTTCAAACCAGGCATACCATCAGTACCAGGTAGACCGATAGATCCAGGGACACCTTGAAGACCTTTTATACCTTTGCTTGCATAAGAAACTCTGCCGGGATCCCCTTGTTCTCCAATCATACCTGGGATAATTATTGAGAAAAGATAATATTAATAATGTTTAACAGTGAAATATACAATGCCATCACAGTTTAAAAAAGTTCTATCAATAGGGAGAAATATAAAAAACCCTGTTTTATTGAATAATCCTTTTTGTACAAGTAGACTACTGACTGAAGACCAAAAATATCTGCCATTTCTCGGTTGAATGATGTTACTGATGTAAAACTTAAACTTAATGGTATTCAGAAGGGGTTTTGTGGAGATTTCAGTATTTTTCATAGTTCAAATCATGAGTCAATTGAAGCTAGACCACCATGGAAAACCTGGAAGCACTGGACAGCCGTTTCGTCCTATTATGGGACTCCTCAGCAGTGCTCATCCACTATCCCGCCTCACGAGGTTCGAACCCAGGACCTACCAGTCTCACGCCAGAGCACTTAACCGATATTCAATCTATGATGATAGATTGACCCAGTCCTTTTCAGTTATACTCTCAATGTTTAATCTTTCTGATTATTATTGGTATTAGATTATTTTGATCTTTTTTTTGCTATTTATCATGTTAATTTCATCTTATCATGCTAATATTGGTGTGGTGACTTGTGCCGATATACATCTGTGCCAGGTTTGGTGATGATAATAATGATTGACTGAATAACAGCATATAGACCTTTATTTACTACAAGCATAACTTACATCCATTTCAAGGTTATGTAATGGTTTCTAATTATGTGAATTATGGAATCTGTCTATTAACAGATAATGTTAAAGTCTATGAGTGTAAAAAATGTACATTAGGATAGTGTTCTGAACTTGAATCAAAATAGAAGGGTTTAGATTACTTGTGTGCTACGTTTGAGTCTGTCACTCTGTTAAACTGCTGTGTGTAATTAAAAAGTACCACATTCATCGATAAATAAGTTTAACAATGTAGTGCATTAGTAGTCTTAGTTTGTTGTTTAATAGATGATGTACCTTTTTTATGGTTTCTTTGAAGCATATAGGATTCCAAAGAACATTAGTTACTTGATCTTCCAATGTGTTTCACAGTAAAAAGGATTTTGTCCAGTAATTAAAGCTATATACCTAAGGCACTATGAATAGGATATGTGGCATAACGAAAATAACGATTCATCACAATGATGAAAATGTGGTACATGTTGTACATCTTACCTTTCTGACCCTTGAGACCCGGAGGTCCTTGGAACCCAGGTTCACCTCTAAAACCATCCAAACCACGATTCCCAATTTGACCTGCAAAGCCAGGTCTTCCAATCGCTCCAGGGAAACCTCGTTCACCTTTAAAACCAAACACTCCAGGACGACCATCATCTCCAGGAATCCCTCGAGCTCCAGGTAGCCCAGTAGTACCTATTGTAAGCAATCGTGAATTATAAACATGAAGAGAAAAGTCAGGAGAAACAAATATAACTAAAACATTTTCCAAATTTTAGTGCCTAATGAATGTTTTTTTAATAACGGAAGTTCAAGTATGCACTGAAAGTTTGTCTACCAAAATAAAATAATTTTTTACCTTTCATTCCACTTCTTCCTTGAGAGCCTTGTTCACCAGGGAGCCCAGGATCACCGGGGAAACCGCGATCACCTGAGACGCCTAGAAAATAAAACATAATTTTCAGTAATATAGTGAACAATCAAAGTTGGAATTTGAATGTTTTTACAGTGTCTGATATATCTGAGTTCACTGAGTAGTTTAAAAGTTATATTACATTCAAAGGTGTATAACGAGCATTTGTAGAAGAACAGTAATTTAAAAAAATGTGTAGCTAACATTTACTTACCTTTAGTTAACTGGGGTAGAATTCGGTCGCAATAACCTTTTGCTCCTGGTATACCTTTAGAACCGGGCAGTCCAGAATATCCAGGTTCTCCCGGATCCCCAGTTTCACCGACAAACGACCTACCATCTAATCCAGGATCACCTGGAAGTCCTCTATCACCAGGATCACCTTCAGGTCCTGGTATACCGGGAGTGCCTGGAAGACCCTGAATGTAAAACGTATAATGTTTAATACTTCATTTAAGAGTTTTATTTAGGAGTATGCAGCTCACTTATAATTTCATGCATTTAAATAACTAAATTTCATGATGATTTATTCTATAATGGTGTGAATCATATAAGATTTATCTGTTTATCGTTGCAATTAGGAAGCGTAATTTTCCGAAATGATCTCCCTGTTCAAAGAAAACTTTAGGGCATTCAAACATGATATTATCTTATACAGTTGAGATCATGAGTCAATGGAAGCTAGACCACCATAGAAAACCTGGAAGCACTGGACGGCCGTTTCGGCTTGTTGTGGGACTCCTCGACAGTGCGCATCCACGATCCAGCCTCGCGAGATTCGAACCCAGGAATACCAGTCTCTCACCAGAGCACCTAACCGATAGACCACTGAGCCGGTATCCAGTGCTTCCAGGTTTTCCATGTTGGTCTAGCTTCAATTGACTGATGATCTCAATTCTTTAAATTTACTAAATTCTCCACAAAACTCCCTTCTAATAATGATATTATCTATTTCAAAGTATTATGTTGAATTTCGTTGTGAAGGTGAATTATGGTCCTAAAAATCAATATTCATCAACACATAAGAAATGCACGGAAGAGAATGTATGGCTCAATGTTCATTAAGAAAAAGGCATGTTCATGAGAAAACACTGAGAAAACAAAAATTTGAATTAAAAATATTGTGTTTTTTTAAAATTACCATTCGTCCTTTAGGTCCGAATTCGCCACGAGCACCAAATGAACCTGGATCACCCAAATCACCCGGTTCTCCTTTATCACCTGGATAACCGCTATTGCCTGGATCGCCTGGTAGTACTTGTTGATTCATAATTCTTAAAATTCCAGCTTCACCAGGGTCACCCTTAAAACCGATTTGACCTGGGAATCCTACCATACCCTAGAAAGTTAAAAATTAAATGAATGATACCATACATTCTTACATTTACAAGAGTGATGAATGAAAAATAACGGAGTATGAACGTTTAGAAATCTTTCTTTTTCTGAAGATGAAATCTGTTGACATGATAATAATGTAAACACTTTAATCAAAAACAGGTAAAAACAGGTGGTTTATTGGTTAAGTGATCTGGCGCGAGACTGGTAGGTCCTGGGTTCGAATCTCGTGAGGCGAGGTTGTGGATGCGCACTGCTGAGGAGTCCTACAATAGGACGAAAAGGTCGTCCGGTGCTTCCAGATTTTCCATGGTGTTCTAGCTTCGATGGACTTATGATTTGAACTATGAAAAATAGTGAAATCTCCACAAAACCCCTTCTGAACGATATTCTGTTGACTGCAGAAAGTGATTTAAACCTAGAATAATCAATGAATTTATTGATTGTAGTGTGGATAATATATGAAACTGGTTTTCCCAATCACCTTTCACATGTATTCACATTTTGGGGTGTAGTTATTTGACTTGGTTGGTTATAGATACTCAACTTTATGATATTGTCAATATTTGTTCACATAGTAATTTATTGGTGATTTGACGTTGAATACTACTCACTTTTAATCCTACAAATCTGTGTGTTGGTGTGACAACGAATAAATCATTTAAAACTGGTGTATTCATATATCATTTTGATTTATCTCTCAAGTCAAATAAAACCCTATTTAACAGCTGTTGTGTTTTCATTAGGCCTCGTCAAATCCACGGTTTTCCAGTGACAACTACGAATCGGTTAACCACTCAGTAGATATATCAAACTTAACAAACCTTTCTCCCTGGTGGACCAGGTAAACCTGGACGACCTGGATCACCGATATCTCCAAGTTCACCATCTGGACCATTTACACCTGGTCGACCTGGTAAACCACTATCGCCTGTTTCCCCAACATCTCCTGGGCGTCCCATTTGACCATCTTCACAGAATAAACACTTTGCCACACTTACACCTTTTGTAAATTGTTGAAGAAATAAAGAAACAATAGATGAAAAGAAAAGTTTCCACTAATTTAGCATTTATCTTAGTATGCTATTAAAACAGAATTATACAGTATTCTTTATATAAGTACACAGATTTTTCGTATACACTTTTACTTAGTTTAGACGGAAAAAGTAATATGTCCACATAATGGAGGTAAATCAAAATGGAACCGAGTTTTTCTTACCATTTGATTGATAAAAATAAAAAATTTAAATTGTTAGAAAACAATCCACGACTCACCTTTTGGACCTCTGATACCAGGACGTCCTTCTTTTCCAGGTCTACCGATAAGACCAGGATCTCCAGGAGGCCCACGCGGTCCAGCGGGTCCTCGTTCCCCAGCTCCTGGAAAACCTTTCTCTCCAGGATCTCCAGAATCACCAGGCAACCCTTTTAAGCCAAATGAACCTGGAGCTCCAGGATTCCCACTCGGTCCTGGAAGAGCTGAGTCAATTACTTCACCAGGTTGTCCACGCAATCCAGTACTTCCAGGTAGGCCAGCAGTTCCTGGTGGACCACGAATACCGGGACTTCCTTGAAAGAAGAATGAAGTAAATATGATTATTTTCTCCAAATAGAAAAAAGTCTAAATAAATTTTCTAGTTCTATTAATTACTACCAGTTACATCTAGATATGTTCTGAGAAACATTATAGACTTAGACTCATTACGTTCCAAAATAGAACTGGAAAGTATTGGCTTATATTTTTCATGGATACCTTGAATCTCGTAGAGTAATGAATCATTTCCATCAAAGGGACTAGTTTCATTTACTTACCCATATTTCCTTTAGGACCTGGTAGGCCTGGTTGACCATCAGTGCATCGTCGACCAGGAATACCACGATCTCCTTTCATACCCGTGTCACCTTTGTCACCATCGGTACCAGGTACACCTTCTCGACCAACTTCACCAGAAAGTCCTTTCAATCCAGGAAAACCTGGTAAACCTTTTATTCCTTTTGGTCCTGCACAATGTACGTACCCCTAGGGAAAAAATGCCGTTAAATATTAGTTTATTTATTCAGTGTTATTTATTTCAATCTTTTCTAAAAGTCTATAAAATGCATAAGTAAATGTGACTTTTAACTGATAATATTTGTGATAGAATTCCATTCGATCAAAACAAATTATAGGGATAATTGATATTAATTCCTGGTATTGGACTATTCAGAAGCGCGTACGCACCACGCTATAATAATGTAATATCTATGAAATTCAAGTTTGTATGATGTGTGTGTTACATAGGCTATTAAATTGAGGTCAGTACATTCATATTTAGGATTTTAGCCACTACTATCATCCATCCCCATAGGTATTATTCTAGTCTCAGATCAAGAACAAGGTGAAAATTCATTGATTATGGTTTTTCAATTAAGATCTGGGAATTGTCCTCGGTATTAATCACTAGAGAGCACATGATTATTATTAGGACGGTGTTTCATACTAGTATAAAGTAGGCATTGAATACTTCCTAATTATCAACCATAATCTCGTTGCAGTCCGTCCGTAATATAAGTTATCTTCAGTTAGAACTGCATCCACAAAACTTACATTTAGAAAAATTAGTCTAGGATGTTTGTGGAGATTGTTGAATTTTATAGTTTAAGTCACCGACGGAACTTCGTTAGATAACCATTAAATCTAGGAAGCACTAAAGAGCCAGTTCGCCCTAGTATGGACAAAGCTTAAACCTCCAGATTATCAAACTATCATCCAGTGATATAGATTTCAAACTCTAATTAATTCATGATATTATAAGGCTATCATCTAATTCCAGTGATGGATAATTGTACATTACCATGAATATTTGAACTCCATTAGTTATAACTCCGCACTAGAACTCCGTAATTCTATTTCAAATCTAGTCACTTGTGAGCGCATGATTGTAGATGTGCATTACTGAAGAGTCTCGCACTATGACGAAACAGCTACTAAATGCTATCTGCTTTTCAATCGTTATCTACCCAAGTTCCTCCATATGATATGTACAAATAATAATGAATGAGTATTAAATGAGGAGTTGCTATGGTCCATCATAATAAAACACTGTGTCGTCTGATCTATAAACTAATATCTGACTTTGTCGTACCACTGACAACCCTTTTTTTGACACGTACACTTGAAAAAATGAAGGAATTTCATTATCTATAAGGTTAGGTGGAATGATAATTCTTTTGTTTTTAGTGGAATACACTAAAAAAATGTTTATTTCTGTCTCTAGAAAATAAAAAGGACTGTGTAACTTTTGGTTATCACGACTCTTATTTGGTGAATTTTTAACGGTCACACGTATTATAAGCAAAGATGGATAGTGGCTAGCAGTGGAATACAGTTTGATACGTGTTTCGTCTTATTTGGGATTCGTCAGCTGGACGTACCTGCAACTCAGAGTTGATGTTCACTCTAGAACTCGCAGGTACATCCAACTGACGAGTCCCAAATAGGATGAAACGTGAGTCCTAGATTCTGCTACTAGACACTATCCATCTCTGGTTATAAAGCTTGTGACTTTAGGCAATATCGAGGCAGTCCTCACAGTATGCACATATGCCAACAAGAGACTGATCAATTACAGTCCTAAATAACAATGGGAAGATTCAAACAAACAGTCCTAAGTGAAGTCACACGTATTTACCTAATTTTAAATAATGATAATCATGAATTCAGAAATGAAACATATTAGATTTATAGTAGATCTTTTTATTTGATGAATTGGATGAATGCTTCGATAGGCTTTGTGTTAAGATAAGTTAATGTATAGTGCTACAATTTCAATTATCGTTCTGTGAAGCATGACAACTCCTTCTGCGGATAAGGATTCGTTAGTTAAAATAAGTTACTCCACTTATGATCATTATAGACGGGATCCTTAATTATAATACTACTATATAATAGTGATTAATCTTTCAGTAGACCAAGGATAAAAATGCTACTTACTCCAGGTTTACCCTTTTGACCTCGTGGACCACGTTCTCCATCAATACCAGGTGGTCCAGTATCACCTTTAGGACCAAGTTCACCCATTCGACCAGGTTCACCATCTAGACCTCGTTTTCCCTATAATTATTATACAATAATTAAAATTTTGAAGAACAACTACTAGAAAGAAATAAGTAGTGTGTATTTTCCTTCAAGTAGTTTTAAAAGAAAACGGATAGATGACTGGTTTTGTTATAATTACTGAAAAACACTGAGATTTGCAGGAATCAGCGAAAAAAGCAAAACTGATGGTAGATGAAGATTTATTTCATTCTCCGAAAAAAACATGATGACCAGTTTAACCGTTGATTTGATTAACATTTGATGATTAACAGTTGAATCGCGAGTCGATCTAAGCTAGACTACCATTAGAAACGTGGAATAACTGGATGGCCGTCTGTCCTAGTATGGGAATTCTCAACGGTCCACGTCCACGATTCCGCACATGAACCCTTAACCTCTAGACCACTAAGCCACTAAGCATATATCTCCAAACACTCATACCACTTAACAGCCCAAGCTTCAGTAACATCTGCGAATATTGCAGCCAGTAATACTGGTGATTTTATTATACAGTTCGCAGCAATTATTATAATTTGCCTTAGTCTCAATCTGGATCGAGAGAAAAAAAGTTCCTATTCTAGCAGACTTATTCCTCTAACATATATTACATCGAAAGATAACATCATCAGGGTAGTCTACACGAGGTCTACAAGTCAATTGATTACCGCAATTACAAATAAATGAGCTTCTTAGTAGTCCCATTCACTGTAGCCGCTTAATTTCCACGTCTTCTCTAAATTCCTCTGTGAACTGATTGCACATGAGCATCAGGTACAGAAATCGACGCCGTGACCTTGAAATCTCTCAAACGCTTCTGATTAGCTCGTCCATAAATTATAGTCTCACCGTTTTATTAGTTTTCCATCTTTGAAATCGAATTCATTACTTCAGGAAGTAACAATTTCAAACAAACAATACTAAATGAATTCAAACTTCACCCCAATGCACAAGCAAGTGGCTATCAGGACTCAGTAGCTGAGTGGATAACGCGATGGCGTTTGAATCGAAAGCTACTGGGTTTGAGACCCAGAGTGAACATCAACTCTGAGATACAGGTACATCCCTCTGACGAATCCCGGATAGGACGAAACGCGCGTCCTAGATTTCACTACTAGCCACTGTCCATCTTTGTCTAGCAACAATTTCTGTTTCAATGAAATTGAAATATTTTTAAGGAAGCAGTCAAGTGTGAGATCATTTATTAATTCAATGAATGTATTTGTCAGTGATGAGAAAATGAAGTCTTTTGTTTGAATAGTGAAACAAAACTTCATCAATTTAATGTTATTTTATCCTTGAGTCGAACCATATAAGTTTTAAGTTACATTCACAACAGGTATATAAACAAGATATAGTTTCAATATGGTTACTGAAAATATTATAACACATAAATAAGACGCAGTTGTATTCGTAAACCTCAGATAACTATTTGTATGTTGGTCCTTTTTGATCACTATTATTTCTATGTTAATGATCAGTTAAGACTGTAGTGTCGGTTACTATGTTAAGTCCATATACCCTTATTCTAGCTTATGAACAGGTCAATTTATCCATTCTTCTTGAGTCATGTTTTCACCTTGTTAATTATCCAATTATCAACCATGACTGTTTTTATATATGATCGTATATGTGTATACATCTTATCCTACTCATCACATGTCTGTAGCTTATTTTTGTGTGATTATAGATATTGGTTAACACTTGATGAAATCGAGTTGGCTCACATGCTTTCTCCACTGCGCATCAATTCGTTTCGTTTCGTTTCATTCCTTTGATCGTCTGACTAGATCAATGATTGTGTGAACTATACATATTCGAAATTCATTCTCATACTTCCGTATTCCGTTATATTTACTAACGTGAGTTAAGTCGATGATTATATACGAGGATAGCCAGGATGTATATGTCAATAACATTCGCACGATCCAATTGAAGTCAGATTTAGTGTCACAAAAGGACTTAAGATTTGTAAGTAAACTGTTATCAACTTTACAGGAGATCTTTAAAAGAATGCACGTCATTTAGTATTTACATATAATAAACTATTTAGAAACAGATGTTTCATGAGTTACTACAACCGGGTATCCAATAGTAACACATTTCAATCTCATTCACCTTTTAATCTATTGATCCTTATACTTGTTGTATTGATGTTAAATGAGGCAACTTGATTGAAAGTTCATTTATAAACAAGTTCTAGGTTGTCTATAACTGACAGACTATGATTGTAGTACATTATTCGTTGTGTATGTGGATAGTTACATTTGACTTCTAATGATGCTTTTAATATGGTTATTAAAGCCTATAGTTAACCCTGAAACTATAAAATAGTATTAAATATTTCACGATTCATGTAAAAGTCCAATCATACTAACTTAAGTAGATACTTCGCTCTACTTTTTGACTTCATAATCTATATAAATAAACCAACATAAAGTGTACACATTATTCATTAATCATAAGTTTTTCACTTACTGTCTCTCCTTGTGATCCTGGGAAGCCTGTGTCACCTGGTGGACCCTAAAATCCAAAAAGGAAAACAATATAGAGAAACCAGAAATATGAGAGAAAGTGATTTTAGCTTTTTTTTAAAATGATAACTGTTGTATCCCGTGGAGAATTATGAATGATAACTTTGAGGACTATTTATGGACTAATATGATATGTTTATTCCCTATTGTATAACTGTTAAGTAACTAACCTAATCGTATTCATGTTCCTCTTATCATTAGCTTTATTTTGATCTTCGAACTATTATTATACGATTTACCATTCTTGAGTTATCCCTAGTCTATTGATTACTGTTCTCCCTATTCACAGCCACATTTGGCCAAATCTTATACAAATGTTATTTTCTATTTTATGGTACCACGTGGTCTGTTTGTTTGGTATATAAACCCAGTATGTTTGAAAATAATGATTCATATTGCAGAGGCTGTTATTGGTGTTCTGGACTTAGCTGGCTGAGCTAGGCAGAAAGCAGGACTGATAAGTACTCAAGACTGAGCTAGATGGTTTGGTCGTTGAGCTTTCATCGTCCTTCTAAACGACATCATCAGCACAAACTTCGGGTAGAAATCCTGAAGACCCGAAGTTTGTGCTGATGATATCGTTCAGAAGGACGATAAAAGCTCCACGACCAAACCATCCAGCTGACAGAACAAACCCACATCAAAATTAATTAGTGAATTGTTCAATAAGTAGTTTAATGGTTTTCATCTCAATTTTAACAATAAAATGTGAGATAATATTGTGGCGTGTGCTACCAATGTCGACAAATGCAAGTAGTATGTATTACCAATCGAAGGTGCAATTCATGGCGGCAAAAGGTTGAGAAAATAGGAAAGAACAGAACGAGAACAGAAAACGATTCTTATGGAAACGAAGGAAAAAACAAAGTCTGAGACAATTGATGGATATTTTGCAAATGAAGTACTTACTGTATGGTTCTTAGATTTTACCAAGATATTCTGTCATATATACACGGATTTACGGGATGATTCCTAAACGTATACATTCTTTATAGTAATAGTATTTTATGTCTGCCTAAGGTTAATTCCCTAACTTTTTCCATTCAGATGTATTATGTTTAATTCTTAGTTCATTTGGGGTCACACTTATTATTTCGTTTATCTTTTTGAATTTACAATAATTTCTTTGATGTTGTTTGGTTTTTTCCTGACTATGTCAATCTTATTTTGTTTTGGTGGTTGCCATCTTAATTCCGTATTTGATTGGTCATTCTTGAATTTTATGATTGAAATCATGAGTCAATTGAAGCTAGACTACCATGGAAAATCTGGAAGTATTGGACGGTCGTTTCTTCCTATTGTGGGACTCCTCAGCAGTGCGCATTCACGATCACGCCTCACGAGATTCGAACCCAGGACCTATCAGTCTCGTGCGCGAGCGCTTAACCTCTAAACCACTGAGACGGCCGGCATCCAACGGTGTTAATGTGTAACTTCAACCAATCCACGAGATTGAGCAACGGTTCACCAATTGTCTTCGGTGAGTTGATATCTCACAACAGACCTGGTTGAACTCCACTGGTCATTGCTTCTTGCTAGAACTCCAGGAAATATCTCTTGAAGTCAGTCACTAGTGAACATGACTTGTTTATAGATAAAATTACATTCTTCGCTTGACAGGATACTTATACTATTTGACTGCACCAAATCAGGCTGTATATCTGTGACACATAACTGTTCAGTATCGTTGTTAAAACTGAATTGTTACATTTTGATTTATTGCACCCCTTTTTATACACCTGACAACTTATCATTGACAGATAAACAGAATACACTGGAATTTTCCTACAATAGAACTCCGAACGATATTGATCAATTGCTGTCTTCAATGTTAATGGGAATATTTAAACAACTAACACAAATGAATTATTCCTTAGCTCGTTTCTGAATTGAACCCATTATCAGTGTTTATCATAATGATGTTATCAATACACATCAAAGATATTTACACTGAATGTCGAATTATGAGCTTCCAGAAAACTCTTTAACATCTTTAAATCTAAAGAGGATTTCAATGTTTATGGTTAAAATGTTGTGTTTTTCCCTCTTTATTCATAACCGACTTATTTTTAAAAATACAAACATTGAACATACTCTATCACCATGACGACCAGGAAGACCTTTTTCACCAGCGATTCCAGGAGGTCCATCAAAACCCTTATTAGAAAATAAAATAAAATACTGTGGTAAATTATGACTATAAATGAAAAATGGAATGCTATCTAAATTATTAGATAATTTCAATGTAGATCAGAGGGGGTTTTGTGGAGAATTTAGTATTTTCATAGTTAAAATCATGAGTCAATTGAAGCTACACCAACATGGAAAACCTGGAAGCACTGAACGGCCGTTTCGTCCTATCATGGGACTCCTCGGCAGTGCGCATCCACGATCCCGCACTCGCGAGATTCGAACCCAGGACCTACCAGTCTCGAGCCAGAGCTCTTAACTGAGAGACCACTGAGCCGGCCGGTATCCAATGGTGTTAATATCTAACTTCAACTGCTGAGGAGTCCCATAATAGAACGAAATGGCCGTCCAGTGCTTATGGGTTTTCCATGGCGGTCTAGCTTCAATTGACTCATGATTTCAACTATGAAAATTTCAATGTAATTTGCATTACTGAAGAATCATTGATAATCGTTTGTTCATAGAAACAATTTAAAACCCAACAGTAATTCACATTAACAGGATTAAACAAAGAACCTTCATGGCTTTCAGTAAATATCTCTTAATTATCTAGAATACCATGCACCATTATTCTCAATTTTTTTAAGTCTTTGTTATTGTGAGACTATCGCTAATTGCTACCGACTAACATTCGTCTCATCCTTGTTTTGCTCAAATTCAATCCTGATGCAACTAGGGTACAAATAACTTGCCTGAAAAAACTATTATTTTTATTCTGCTAATCTTATTGTTATGGTGATTACAGGTTCACTCAATTGTTGTCAATAAATGCTAAAGTCTAATAGGTAAAGTAACTATGTCTTTTTTTTGACCAATCCAATTTTTCGTGAGATAAAATATAGGAAGGGGGTTTTGTGGAGATTTTAGTAATTTTATATAGTTGAGATCATGAGTCAATTGAAGCTAGACGAACATGGGAAACCTGGAAGCACCGGACGGCCGTTTCGTTCCATTACGGGACTCCTCAGCAGTGCGCATTCACGATCCCACCTCACGAGATTCCAACCCAAGACCTACAAGTCTCGAGCCAGAGCCCTTAACCGATAGACCACTGAGCTGTCCGGCATCCAACGGTGTTAACGTCTAACTTCAACCAATCCATGAAGTTGAGCAACCGTTCACAATTGTCTTCAGTGAGCTGATATCTCACAACAGACCTGATAGAACTCCACTGGTTACTGCTTCTCACTAGAACTTCAGGAAATACCTCACGGAGCCAGTCACTAGTGAGCATATGACCATTAACAGCAGTGAAAGTCAACACTTAAAAATGAAATCCTCAATCTAAATTAAGGTCATACCTGCAGAAGTCATTTAGTAAATAAACGGAAAAATGTCTGAAAATGCTTCATATAACACACTTATTGAAAATACAAAAAGGAATGCGCTACAAATTCATAAACACCTATCATATCTCTAGTCTTAACATTCATGTATTTTATATGGTTGAAATCATGTGCCAATCGAAGCTAGACTACCATGGTAAACCTGGAAGAACTAGACGGCTGTTTCGCCCTATAGTGGGACTCCTCAACAGTGCGCATCCGCGATCCCGACTCGCGAGATTCGAACCCAGGACCCATCAGTCTCGCGCGCGAGAACAATCTAATCATGTATTTTAATTTAAATTTCTTTGTACAGATCAAATTCCTGGTGCATTTCTAGTTGTAATGTCTGATTTATAGATTATGTTTTTTGTCACTGAATAATATCAACTTCATTATCTCATAAGGACTAAACTTGGTTAAAACTCGGTTCAGTATCCAACATCAACTATTTGAAGATTGATGCTCTTTAAGTTTCTGTCACTATTTGTATTTGTTGATAAGAAAACGTAACTTCTGTGTTGGTATCATAATTCTGTACACATATATGGTTCATTATTATGTACTAATAAAACGGATGTTTAGTTGAATTCACAAACAATATTTAATAAAGTCTTTTTTAGAAGGTTCACTTACTGCTTCGCCAAAGTCTCCAATTGATCCACGATCTCCTTTATCTCCTTTAAAACCCTGTTAAAAGTAATAATATGTGATATAGAATTTATAATGTTCAAGAAACATAGTCACGTTTTAAACAAAAAATATTTTAATTATTTAAACTTACAATTGGGCCTTGAGGACCTTGTGGTCCAATCTGTGCATGTATATCCAATGTACAAGGATAACCATCACTGCCACGTGGACCACGTTGACCTTTATCACCCTTTTGACCTTCGATGGTAATAGGTGCTGCTGGACGACCTTTTATACCAGGAAAACCACGTGCTCCTTTAAATCCCTATGCATAACAAGAAATTGTACAATTATTATGACGGTTACTTGTAAAATGAGAATTTGGAAAACAAATTATAATCTATCTTAATTTAATGTACTTAACTTACCTTTAATTACGCCTGTTACTCCCAATGGAGCATAGGCCTCCGACCAGTATTCTCCAACCCACTTTGTCCTGGGTCTTCCTGTAGCCTTCCTGTAGCCTGTAGCTACTCCGGGGGCTACTGACGGTCTCAAGCCCGGATAAAGGAGGAGGGTTGGGCATGGGGTTAACGACCCCATCCCGTAGAAAACTTACTCGCTAAAAAATCGCTAACCAGAAAAAAAAATATTCAAACCATTTAAACTCTTCCCTGGGAGTTGAATGAAGAATTATGACGCCTCATGATAAAAGCCGAGATTTTTCGGGAGTCATGAGGCCGATGCCTCTTCTAACAACCAGAGCAAAACTTTTATAGGTAATTTAATGTACAGCTTCAGTCAGTTACTAGAAAAATAGTCTAAAGTTTCGTAATCAATCTTAGTTACCTTAGTTATTAGTTTGTATTTATCTACAAACTAGAAATCAAATGGTAATTAATAAGTTGTTTTAACCTTTGGTCATGAATATAAATTGGATGGTCAAGGAATATCAGGGGATTATTAAGTCAAATAACTTGGCTACACATCTAGTTGTGTTTTACCTTGAATGGCTAATTTTCGTTAGTCGAATGATGTTGATGATTGTTATGGCTGAATGGATATTGTAAAAGTTAGAACTAAGTTTTGGGTTATCATTAATTGTAATTTTGCTGTGTAATTACTGAGTGGAGGTTGGTTGCTGACTTTTGAACCCGAAAGCAGGGCATAGAGAGGAGCATACGAACAATGCACCAGTAAGTACTTAACTGCTGACTCGAGGTTAATGGTGTTGGTCGGAGATGTAATTGGCCAAGTCAGAGGGTCCTCAAGACATAAGAGTGGATTTTTTTCCTGTATGAAATTTACCGCAATTACCAATTATTCCGTATATTAAAATTAAATATTATGAAGGATAGATTCAACGTTTTGTTTAAGACATGCTATAAAACACCAGTAGTCTTTATAACAAGAGGAAAATTGAATATATAAAAACGGGAAACCATTTTGTGAAGTTAGGTATGTAGATCGTTGATCGAGGAACATTTGCCTATATATAATTGAGCACTTCCCAGTATCTCTAAACAAAGGTAAACGTGGTTAACAATGTCATATGTTATTCATATAGATTGTATTATTTCATACAGGCTAAATAAGCACTGATGTTGACAGATATAATTAGTACGTATCACTAGTTGAATATGAAAAGAGAACGAGAACAGAGAATGATTAGTGTGGAAACAAAGGTACAATGAAATCTGAGACGATTGGTTGACATTTTGTTAATGAAGAATTTACTGTATGGTTCTCAGATTTTACTAAGAGATTCTGTAATTTCGTGTTGAAATAGGTTCTATTGTCCCCACTTGAGTTCTTGTTCACTGCAGTATAGTGACTCATACATACAGTTACATGACTTTCTTTTGAGTAGTTAATTCATCCGTACTTTATCTGTTTGCTTGCCTTGGGTAAGGACAACTTTGCATGAAATAAACCTTATCTGATATCGTTTTGTGTTGCAATTTATGTATTATACTGATAGGAAACTCAATACCTAAAGTGCTTAGGTCAATTATTCGTATGAATTTAATGTGGATAAATTAGTAACAGGTATCAAAGATCCCAATACCAAAAACCATACTCATGTAGGATCGAACTCAGTATTCAATATTACCTTTAAAATCAAACTCAATATCACCAAACGATACAAGTATCCATTTTCACTATATAACAGAAGCATCAGTTATGCTCAGCTCAAAGCTATATTTAGGTGTATCAGGACAGTTTTCACGACCACTTTCTTCGTAACAGTTTTACTTTCTACCATACACCTGTATTTCTTATCATCTATATTCATCTTAAAATATCATGAGGTCTTACGATCCCTAATTCACCAGTATCACACATTATCCATTAAAAATTCACTACATTCATTTGTTATGTTAACATTTCATTACCTTTAATCAAATCGCAATTTCATGTAAGGTGATTTTTGTCTCCCAACTGAAATAATAATAACACTGTTATATCCTAGCGAAGACACAAGTACAGGTAACTTCCGGCATCTATTAATGGACTATTATCCTATATATATTCTTATTGTATAACTATTCAGTGATTAGATTGTATGTATGTATGTATGTATGTATGTATATTCATCTTATTATAAGCTTCATTTTGCCCTATGAATCGTTATTATACGGTTTACTGTTCCCAAATTATATTCAGTTAATTGATTATTGTCTCCCATGTTCACAGCCACATTTGGCTGAATCTTGTACAAATATTATTTCCCATTTTATGGTGTGATGAGATCTGTCTGTCTGGTATATAAACCGAGTATGCTTGAAATAAATGATTCACATAGCAGAATCTGTAATTGGTGTTCTAGACTGAATTGGAAGGGCTAGACGGACAAGGGATCAATAAGGACGCTAGACTACTAATACTGGTCGAACGTCATTGATTCGGCACAGTGCTAAGATTGGAAAAGTCGTATTCCGATTGGTGGATAAATCACGTGATAAAAAGCCGTACATAAAATCATAACGAATTGACAACGGCCTTCTTTTATAAAGTCATAACAAACACCATAATCTGTTAATGCTTAATTTTATCTTTGACTATTCGTACATCATCCGAAAAACATCTACAAATTACACAGAGAAATATGAAAAAAAAGTAAATGCTTACTTTTAAACCTGTTAAACCACGATTGCCTGCATCACCCATTGGACCTGGTTGACCAGGTAAACCCTAAATACCGAGAAAACAAGGGATTCATGCCAGTAAACTAGAATAAAGTTGACAATGCATAAAACTACACCTTTACACAACAAAATTCAATCATTGTCTATGGAATAGAACTGATTTCATAAAAGTGTCGTCCACTTGAGATAACCATTTGAATATATAATAATGATACTATATGTTTAGTTATAATGTTCAATAAAAATCAATATTATTATGACCTTTAATGATTACAAAAAAGTAACGATTACCGAGATCTTTCTTACTACAGTATTATTATGATTATTTACAATGTAACAGTAACATGTAAACCATAACCGTTCCTTAAATTCACTTAGTATTGTTTGTTTGAATCTTCCCATTGATGTTTAGGAATGCAACTGATCAGTCTCTTATTGGCATATATGCATACTGTGCGTACTGCCTCGATATAACCTTAATTCACAAGTATTATAAGCAAAGATAGATAGTGGATAGCAGTGGAATCCAGTTTGATGCGCGTTTCGTTCTATTTGAGACTCATCAGCTGCATGTACCTGCATCTCAGAGTTGATGTTCATTTTGGGAATCGAACCCAGTATCTTTCCCTTCGAACGCCATCACGTTATCCACTCAGCTACTGAGTCCTGATAACCAATTGCTTGTGCAATGGGGTGGAGTTTAAATTCACTTAGTATTGTTTGTTTAAATCTTCCCATTGATGTTTAGGACTGCAACTGGTCAGTCTCTAATTGGCATATGCGCAAACTGTGAGTATTTTAGGACGAAACGCGCGTCTTGGATTCCACTGCCAGCCATTATCCATTTTTGCTTATTTAACCGTTCCTGTAAATTACTGTAACATTTAAAATGTGATATAAACTGTAATGTTACTCCTTTAATTTTGATTGAATGAATACAATAAAAGCTGTTTTTACAAAGTCTCATCTTTCTTCTTCATCTTCCTGTTTGTATTATTCAAATTGTTGTTATGTATAATTTAACTTGTTTTGTTCAGACTCATAAGACCTAATTTTCTCATTGGAATTATGTCTCATTACTATTATTATTATACACTTTAACCAGAATGTGTAACTTGTTACATCTTTACTAGTGAGAAGTTATCGGTGTACAGTAGGTTTATTAACTATTGATAATATAACATGCCCTGGTATGGCCGAGCGCGGGAAGAGTCAGCTCCCCCCTCCAAATACTTTCACATGGCCACGCGTATACAACCACGGTCAGGGAAGTCCTACTCACTACCTTCTCGCTGAATTACTGTTGTTTACAAAATTGACAGAACGTCAAGAGAATGTCTGGTGCTTTAACATGGTTGGTGGACACAGAGGGTCCACTTAGAGGAGTTAGAAAATCCTGATTCCCAACCAATGGTGCATATGGGCTCCAGGGTTCTGAAGGGACAAATGGCGTATAAACTTATTGTTAATCACCGTTTGTCATGGGACTGCATCTCTTAACGTTGCTCCACTGTCTTGTGGAATAAACATTTAGATCAAAGGCTCTAGGTGTGGCCTTCTGTGAAAACCACCTGTTCCGGTCTGGGCACCCGGACAGTATGACAGCTCACATACATATCAAGTGACTCGTGTGGCGCATATGTATTCGGCACCCCTTTGTACTAATATTTATGTGTTCAAATAATCAAATAATAGTAGTGTTTGAAGAGAACGGTACTGGATTCGAGTCCAAGAGTGAACATCAACTCTGAGATGCAGGTACATTCCAGCTGACGAGGCCCAAATGGGACGAAACGCGTGTCAACCTGGATTCCACTGCTAGTCACTATCCATCTTTGCATGTAATAACTATGTTGGTTAGTATAATTTTCGTTTTACTTCTGATCTTTTAAAGAAACAAAATGTGATTAACATAGAATTCATTCATCAAATGTATCATGGGATGAAAAAAAAACCATGAAACAAAATAAAACTGTAAACATCTATGAATAAAAAAAAAGAATGACAGTTACTAACTGTGAAAATCTTTTTCAAGTATACCTTTCTGGTTAATCACAAGTTGGATAAATACGTAGCAGGAAACTATAGGAGTATTACAATAGTTTATTATATAGAATATTTTATTGTTTTTTTACGGTTAATAAACATTTGATTATTGAATAATATAGTTATAATTATGATTATAGTTATGAAAACAACATCATGTGAAGTACCCAAAAGATGGATCACTTTTATTGAAATTAAATACCAGTAGGAATCATAAATTATGAAAAGTTCTTTTTAAGCAAAGATGGACAGTGGCTAGCAGTGGAATCCAGTTTGATGCGCGTTTCGTCTTGTTTGGGACTCGTCAGATGGATGTACCTGCATCTCACAGTTGATGTTCACTCTAGGACTCAAAGCCAGTACTGTTCGCTTCAAACGCCGTCGCGTTATCCACTCAGCTACTTAGTCCTGATAGTCATTTGCTTGTGCAATGGGGTGAAGTTTGAATTCATTTTGAGGGATTCGAACCCAGTACCTTTTGAGTCTCAGAGTGGATATCAACTCTGAGATGCAGGTACACCCGGCTCATGAGTCCCAAATAGGACGAAACGCGCGTCCTGGATTTCGCTGCTACCCACCGATCATCTTTGCTTATAATGCTTGTGAATTAAGACTATATCTAGGCAATATGCACAGTATGCACATATGCTAATAAGAGACTGACCAGTTGCAGTTCTAAACATCAATGGGAAGATTCAAAGAACAATACCAAGTGAATTCAAATGTTCTTTTTGTTTAACAAATAAAAACCTGCTTGAATATCTTTCATGAGAAGCGGATAATTATTATATGATTATAATGATGAGTCAACAACTAAAAGAAAATTTGCAAACATATCTTGGATCATATCATTTTCAAACATAAAATATGATAGTGAAGAAACTTACATAATCTCCCATCGGACCAGGATCTCCACGTGGCCCCTAGTTTAAACAAAAACAAACCCGCCAATATTATTATTATAGTCAAAAATTGATTGTTTGAATTGATTAACTGAGAGTATAACTTAAAAAGTTGACTTTAATGATTGATATAAATAAAAAAACCATGGTGGTCTGGCTTGAATTGACTCATGATCTCAACTATCAAAAACCATTTGAATTAGTAGAAGTATTAGATATCTTATCTGTTTTATCAGAAGGGGTTTTGTGGAGATTTAGTATTTTCATAGATGAAATCATGAGTCAATTGAAGATAGACCACCATGGACAACCTGGAAGCACTGGACGGCCGTTTCGTCCCATTGTGGGACTCCTCAGCAGTGCGCATCCACGATTCCGCACTCACGAGATTCGAACTCAGGACCTACCAGTCTCGAGCCAGAGTCCTTAACCGATAGACCACTGAGCCGGCTGTGTTTTCTTTAATTATCTTTTTTAATTTACATCATGAACTGATTTTGGTTGAATAATCATTGGATACTACAAAGTATTGAACTAAGAGTTTCGTTCTAATATGAGATTTCTCATCAGTTTATATTCACTATTTTACTGAGAAGTGTTATATCGTAGCGAAGACATGAGTGAGGGTAACTTCCGGGACCTATTAATGGATGATTATTCTACATATATTCGTATTGTATAACTATTGAGTAACTAGATTGTGTATATCTATATTCATCTTATTATAAGCTTCATTTTGACCTATAAATTATCATTATACGAACTACTGTCCCTGAATTATATTCAGTTTATTGATTATTTTCTCCCACGTTCACAGCCGCATGTGGCTTGATGCTGTACAAATATTATTTCCCATTTTATGGTATGATGAGATCTGTCTGTCTGGTATATAAACCGAGTATGCTTGAAATAAATGATTCGCATAACAGAATCTGTAATTAGTGTTTTGGACTGAATTGGAAGGGCTAGACGGACAAGGGACGAATAAGGACTCTAGACTTCTCATACTGGTCGAACGTCATTGATTTGGCACAGTGTTAACATTGGAAAAGTCGTATTTCGATTGGTGGATAAATCACGTGATAAAAAGCTGGATATAAACTCATAACAAGAAGGTTACTTTTTACATCCTTGTTATAATTGTTTTGCTAATAAACGACCTAGTATTCTTATACAATGACACTTGAAAAGACCCCAAAACCAGAACACGTCGAACAGGAACAAAATTGTATTCAAAATAACAAAAGTAGTCGAACAGCAATCAATCGTCAGAAAAACTTTCATATATTTATGGTATATGTCTAAGAAGTTTCTAGATGCTTCTCTAATAATCTGCCAGAGCTGATTGGTTTGCAATTAGCTATTCAGCATGCGCCGTCACGATCATGCACATAACGTGCCTTAATCCGGTTTATTTCCCACCAACACTTATTAATGATAGTTTCTTTTATAATTAGAAATAGATAGATATTATTCATTTTTCATCTGATTTCTATCATACCTTATCCCTTCATACCGTCTAAACAAGCTACAAAAGTATACCTATCCATTGTGAAGAAACTGTACTTAATCATAATTACAGATTATGAAACAGTAGCAGAATATTGAGCACTTTAAATACCATAATATACATTAATATCAATTATCTAGTTGTAAAAACTAAATGAACGTCTAGTAATTATGTGGACAACTACTTTTAAAGATGTTTCTCTAACAAAGTAACATTACAGAAGGGAATAATTTATAAGAAAGGTGTTTCGTCCTTAAATTAATTTCTTCAGAACTATACAATAAAAATTAAACAATGGTCCTATATTCTCAGTCAATTTCTCATGATAAAAACGAATATTGTGGTATGTGCTACTGACGTCGACAGATATAAGTAGTATGTAAACATCAATCGAAAGTAAAAACCCTGTAGGCAGAGGGTTAAGAATATCAAAGAGAAGAGAACAAGAACAAAGAATGATTGATGTGGAAACGAAAGAACAATGAAATCTGAGACAATTGACTGACATTTTGCAAATGAACTATTTACTGTATGGTTGTATTTTAAATGCATTTGATTGTCCCCAATTGTGTTCTCAGTTTCTACAATCTAATTGATTATATCCCAGAAATATAAGTTATTATTGAAAAAAGAAAAAAAAAAGTATTTATTCTTACCGGGAATCCATGTGTACCTCTTTCAGCCCAACCTGGAGTTCCTTTAGTACCTTTATTACCAGGAAATCCAGGTAAACCTTTTATTCCTGGTCTTCCAGAATCACCAGGCATTCCATTTTCTCCCTATTGAAATAAAACATTAAAAACAAAGACTAAATACACAACATGAAAATAAATACTGATATAATTTAATGAAAGTAATATTTTTGAATAGAATAGAATTGAGATAACATCAGAAGGGGTTTTCTGGATATTATAGTAATTTGAATAGTTGAGATCATGAGTTAATTGAAGCTAGACCACCATGGAAAACCTGGAAGTACTGGACGACTGTTTCGTCCTATTTTGGAACTCTTCAGCAGTGAGCATGCACGACCCCGACTCGCGACATTAACACC
>NC_031495.1:5124238-5165888 GCF_000237925.1 Schistosoma mansoni
CTTCAAGTAGTCCACAAATAGGAATCACATACAATCTCTTCATTGTACAGTACTAAACTCTGTCAAGCATAGGCTCCAATAGCATAAGCTATTTTATTGGTGAATAAAACTTCAAGACCTATAACATGCAAAGTAATGTCGCATGCCAAAAAACATTCTATTGCACATACATTTAACAATATAATCTGATAATACATATTTTCAAATTGTACAATTATATCACATTAGCGAAGGTGAACGGCAATTAGTTAACGATCATAGACAGTCACACAGAAACATCAGTACTGCATTCTACACATTCCCTAGTCTCCGTATTTGTCATTATATACAACTTGCTTACGACAACACGGAGTTCCTGATCGGTCTCGTTAGATATGGTCATTAAAGTAGCCAAAGTATCCGGATGCGACAAAAGAGAGATTCAAGTCAGGTATTAGCTGTGAGGTGAGACTTCGACGTAAACTAGGAGGTTACCATGCCCGTCCAACTCAGGTAGGTTTCCAACCATCTACACAGATTCCTTACATTGATGATCTACGAGTCATTTTTGGAGAATCGTTTACCGTAACGGTTGATAAGAATGAACTGTTTCTCAGTTTTATTATATTAAACTAATTCAAAATATTTTATCATAGGGTAATTTTTATGAAATGTTAGTTTATTGAGGAGTCTCAAAAAAGTCCATCCAGTGCTTTCAGGTTTTCAGTGATGATCTTACATTGATCAGTTCATGATCACATCAAAAAAACCTAGAATATCATTCAGATTCTTAAAATACTGAAGTTGTATCATTATTAGTTTAGCCTATGAAAGATAATATAAATATTTATTAACTATTTATATTGTAAGTGATTTGATTAACTTTAAAAGTTAGTCAGTCAGTCACAACGTACAACTCCGTACGTACGTACATCAGTCCGAGTTGCTATACCACATTAATACAGAGATGCAGTCGTCCATTCAAATCCCATAGTGGTAGAAATAGTGACAGTATAAGCAGTAATCCGAAAGATTAGGGTTTGAAGATGTTATCGAAGTAGTATAATCCAGTGAAATAAATTTTAAAGGAGAAAAAGGATAGAGACATGAAGAATTCAGAAGATAAGAACTGGGGAGAACACAAAAGGTGGATGCACCTTCGCCATTGCAAACGATTTTGAGCCATGTCATTCAAGGTCTCTAATCATCGGTTGCTATCATCTCGCGGATCCCAACCAGGTCGTCTACACCTACCAGCATGGCTCAGTTCAATTGTCAGTGGCTTCGTGGACCTGTGCCACGTTTTGGTCTGGTCGCCCCTAGCTTTCTCCCAACCTACTCCTACACCATAAAGCATTGCACGTCGAGACAGTCGGTGGTTGGGCATACGTAACACGTGTCCCAGTCATCTCAATTGATGAAGTTTCACTACCTCATCAATTGATTGGCCATCCTTACCAAGTACCAGTTTCCTAACGACTTCATTACTTACTCGGCGGTCCTAGGATAAGATAACTGGTCAAATAAAACCGATCAACTGAAATATCATTGAATTCAATCACTTATGTTAACATTCTCTTTCTAACTTTAAAGGACCAACTGGGAGGTTAATATGAACGATAAGAGAGAGAATGTTAACATAAGTGATTGAATTTAGTGATATTTCAGTTGATCGGTTTCATTTGACCAATTACCTTACCTCACTAAAAAAACCAAACCAAATTAGTCGAAATTTCAAGTTAAACATCTTTTTTATTGTTATCCTCATTAGATGTCGTCACTTTATGAGTTCATCAATCTACAGATGTTAGTTATGTTAGAAATACTACCGAATAATAGTTAAACATTTAGCTGGAAATTCTTGTTAGACATTCAGATAAATGTGAATAGATGCTTTACTATTATTTTTCAAACTGTTGTCACTTTAGTTCCTTTTAGTACTGGATGGTCGAATCTTCCCATTAAGGTTTAGGACTGTAACTGAACAGTCTTTTATTGGTATATGTGCATCCTGTACAGATTACCTCTGTATTGCTTTCAGTCACAAGCACTATTATGGGTAGCAGTTAAAAAATTGAACATACATTTTAACCTACTGTAAGTAGTATGTTTAAATAAACAAAAATAATCGACTTTAATTGAAGATAACGTTTATTTATGGAAACTTTAAAATATTTTCCCCTATTATTGAGATAATCTAACTTCGTATCAACTCCAGTTAATCAGATCATCATTAGTTGAGTGTATTTTTATAAGTGTATCTTGTTTATTGACCATATTCTGTTGAATTATATTATCATACTAGATTAACACACCTTTAAAACGTATAATTAATTGAAGATATGACTAGTATTCTAGTTTGAAAACTAGCAACCAGTAACACCTTCTATATTTGAAGCTCTCCCCAACCAATCGAAATCAAAAGTCAGATGCGAAGAGATCGGAAAGATATATTTGATACGTTATCAATATATCGAGAAGCGTTTGCTCTAATCTGGCTAGTGAACGTAGGAGCTGTGTCCCACGCTAATTCGTAACGTGATCTGGTACGGATGCATGACCGAAAGCCTTCAGTTAAACAAGTCCACTTAAACAAATGTGGTCAGCATCCAATGTTGAACACTTAATGAGCTATTGATTTTGGGGAATTATTTACAGCTACATAACATAAATTATAAAGAAAAAGCAACATATAGATAGAAAAATCATTAAAAAAAGAAATTTATTTAGTTACTATCTTGTCAGAAATCACTTACCGGATCACCATAACAACCGGCATCACCTTTGTCTCCTTTGGCCCCCATGAAACCAGGATAACCCTATATTGAGTAGATTTCGAAAATATCATAAACATCAATCACATCATACGTATATGCATATTATTTAGTATTCTGTTATGAGTCTATAAAATTGATGTTTACTTGATTATTTTACTAAACCATCTGAACAAGTTAGTTAATGACGATAAAATATATAGAAGGCGAAACTCTTTATTGACTTCTGAGAGGCTCATTTACAAAATCTACATTTAGACATATTCTCAAACGATCTAAAATGATAGAATAATCTGTTGATGAATTGACTATAATTCTACTGATACACACAAAGTGTTTCATTTTCATAATCGAAGTTTAAGTAATCTAATGGTAGTTTACAAGAATTAGGCATCCACCCATGAATCTTAGAGTTTCTTTCTATATCGATATCTATCTGAAAGATAATATTTTAAACTCTAAAAGTCAACTAACTGCAAATTGACTTTATTCTGTTAAAATCTTCCATAAATTTCTTTACAATACGTGAAATGTTAATCACATGCTCACTAGTGACTGGCTTCAAGAGATATTTCCTGTAGTTCTAGTGAGAAGCAGTAACTAGTGAAGTTCAACCAGGTCTGTTGTGAGATAGTAACTCACTGGAGACAATGGTAGACGGTTGCTCGGTTTCGTGGATTGGTTAAAGTTAGACATTAACACCGTTGGATGACGTCCGACTCAGTGATCTAATGGTTAAGCGTTCGCGTGCGAGACTGATAAGTCCTGGATTCGAACCTCGTGAGTCGGGATCGTGGATGAGCACTGTTGAGGAGTTCCACAATTGCAGGAAACGGATGTCCACTGCTTCTAGGTTTTCCATGGTGCTCTAGCTTCAATTGACTCATGATTTCAACTATAAAATATTTGTCAGTTGATTTTATAACCCAAACTAGTCAATATATCAAGCAAGATTAGTTCACTTGTTTAATCATTAGTTAAATTAATAATTTATCACCAATCAATCTTAATGATACTCAATTTCGATTGCTATGAGAAACATTGACAATCCAGTTCAATAAATAAGATCCAATAAATTGAAAGTAAAACTTGGTGATGATCAGTTTTCAATAAGGTCTCTTCAGTTTAATTCATTGACGGTCAAGTTAGCGACCTAAAAGTCACTGTTTTTGTTGTCGTTACAATCATTATAAAGCAATTAGTCCCCTTGATAAATTTCGTTAGTGTAATAAGAAGATGAAGATTATCAGAACTATGCGATATATTAGCGCAATACATTTAGAACAATCTGATCACACATAATATACTTTTTAAGAACATTTACATATAAAAATAAAAGGTCAACTAGACTGGAAATGGGGGGTAAGAATAGACAAGGATAATAACAATAATAGTAATAGTAATTTGAAACCTAATCACTTTGGATAATAAGCTAATATTACTAGGGTAGGTTTAAGGTGAGAACAAAATGTTCTTAGCAAGTATATTATATGTAATCGGATTGTTCGAAATGTATTGCGCTAACATATCATCACATAGTTCTGATAATCTTCGTCTTCTTATTAAATTATCGAAACAATAATAGGACGAAACGGCCGTCCGATGTTTCCAGGTTTTCCATAGTGGTCTAGCTTCAATTGACTCATGATTTCAACTATGAAAATACTGAAATATCCACAAAAAACCCTTTCAGATCTACAATCGTTATAGTTGAATGTGATCATAAACGAATGACAATTTTCTTATTCAGTTTGATTGATAACCATTTAAACTTGATATTATACGTTGCTTTTTTGTATCTAATGATGTCACTTCTCTCTTCCTTGTGAACAAGTTGACAAATCACTTTTGCATATAAATGAAGTCAAAGTATATAATGAATACTTACATCGAATCCATGTTGACCAGGATATCCAGGAGGTCCTTGTGGACCCTAAACGATACAATCAAAAGAAAAAATACAAATAGCCCTATAGTGTTATAATGAAAGAAAATGAGTATTAAAAACTGTATCATTTTGTAAACAACAGGTAATCTCTAACCAATTTACAAGTAAACCTTTTATAGTCATTGTCCCCTAATTCAGTTACTGATAGCATCAATAACCTTTAATGAAATATAAAATATCTTTTCATCCTGAAAAAAAGAAACAACAAATTTCAATAGTCAAAAAAAAGTTTAGTTGTCCTATAAATCTCAAATGACATTTTATTAACTTGTGTTATGTGCTACTGATGTCGACAGATATAAGTAGTATGATCACCAATCGAAATCGGAATGTATAGTGGTAGAAAGATGAGTAGATTGAATAGAAGAGAACGAGTAAAGAGAGTGATTAGTATGGAAATGAAGGAGAAACAGATTCTGAGACGATAGATGGTTGTTTTACAAATGAAATATTTACCGTATGAATTCACTTGGTATTATTTGTTTGAATCTTCCCATTGATATTTAAGACCTCAATTGATCAGTCTCTAATTGACATATGTGCATACAGTGCGTATTGCCTAGATATAGCCTTAATTCACAGACATTATAAGCAAAGGTGGATAATGGCTAGCAGTGGAATCCAAGGCGCTCGTTTCGTCCTATTTGGGACTCGTCAGATCGGTGTAGCTGCATCTCAGAGTTGATGATCACTTTGGGACTCAAAAGGTACTGGGTTCGAGTCCCTCGAAGTGAATTCAAACTTCACCCCATTGCAAAAGCAAGTGACCATCAGGACTCAGTAGCTGAGTTGATAACGTGATGGCGTTTGAAGCGAAAGATACTGGGTTCGAGTACCAGAGTGAACATCAATTGTGAGATGCAGGTACATCCATCTGACGAGTCCCAAATAGGACGAAACGCGCGTCCAACTGGATTCCACTGTTAGCTACTATTCACCATTGCTTATTTACTGTATTGTTCACGGATTTTAATAAGAGATTCTGTAATTTTGTGTTTAAGTACATTTGGTTGTCCCCACTTTTATGGTTGCTTGTTATAAACTAACAAGATATGATACTCAGTATGATTTGAAAACTCTTTCAAACCACATGATATAGGCATTATCTATAAGCTATACAAATTTTTCTCAAAGCCTATGTCCGTTTAAAACTTCTAAATTGCAGAAATCATTGATGTAGTTGTAACTGTTAGTGTTCTGCAGATATTTAATTTGAATGAAGTAAATGGGAATCGCCTTTAGAAAGTAGAATTACATATTCTATATTATCTGTATTGTTTTAGAATACAATTGATGTATGGGAAGGTCGATGATTATTATAAAGGCTTTGATTGTTTCGACGGCGATTTCCTTGAATATGGATTGATTTCATTAAAAAAGTACTGAATACAAGGAAGTATGGGACAGAGATTGTTTCCTAGTCCAAGGCGTTATAGAAATCCATACTAATGACTCCATGAGCAAATGAACTTCAAATCTGTTTAAGAGTTTTAAAATTGCGTAAAATATCTTCCTATTACTTTGTGGTTTATAAGGGCTTTATCAAAGTGTTATTGGTGTTCTGGACTTAAATGGCTGGGCTAGGCAGAAAACAGGACTGATAAGTACTCAAGACTGCTCATATGATTTTGTGCATCATTGGGCGATCGATAAATCACTGCTCTCTAATTGGCGGTCTTATAACGTTCTTATATCAAACAGGGCACTCACTCACATGTTATAACACAAAGTGATTTCATTCTTGGGTTATGATGGAACTCTGCTTAAGTAGAAACCATCATGTTAGATTGTTGATCACATTTCTACTGGAAATTTTGAATCATACCTTCATACAGTAAGATTGTACTTCAATAGACAATCTATTTCATTTTTTGAACCAATCAATGCAAACCGTTATTACATTTTCTCTCTGTTTATATTCTTGTTCTCTTCAATTCAGTCTTGTTTCAGCAGGCATTCCACTTTCTTCTTGATATGTGCTATGGAACATTGTGCTAGAGTTAATAAGCTCTTCAGTGTTATTGGGACTAAACAAATCTTCTTGAATTTTGGTTCATGATATTATCGATACTCAATTATTAAAGTGAGTGAGGTAGGGTTTAATAAGGTATAGAATAAGTAATTATTTCATAGCTTCCTTTAATATAAAGTAATAGGTCATGTAACAGAAGTACATCTTTAACTTAGATTTGCACAAGAAAGCAATAGTAAAGAACTAATTTGTTGTATACATATGGTCAGTCAGTCAGCTACAACATAGGACCAGGCACATATATGCATCGGTTCAAGTTGCCATACCTCGTTAGCACAACAAGATGTGTATACATATATGTTTGTTAAAAGAAAAAGAAAGAAAATATTCATACTTACACGTTCACCTTTAAATCCTTGTCTTCCTAATTGACCAGTATCACCTTTTTCACCTTTTGTTCCTGGATTACCTGGTGGTCCAAGATCACCAATGAAACCAATTTCTCCTGGAGCTCCAACAGGACCAAATGGTCCCTTTTTTGATTCAATAAAATAGATTTAAATATAAGTTATATGTAATGGTTAATCATCATCATAATAATATACATTCAGATAACTTTGAATCTAGAAATAGATTTTAGATATCACTTTTAACTTCCTAATCCAAACAGTATTTTTTTATACTTCATATGTTAACAAGAAACGAGACAAGGAAATATGAACAGTTGAATTGTTTTGATGATTTGTAACCTGGCGAAGATGATCAAGTGAAACTTTATACATACTTACTTACTTACTTATGCCTGTTACCCTTCGTGGAGGAGCATAGGCTGCACACCAGTATTCTTCATCCAACCCTGTCCTTGGCAATGTTGAAAATAAACCATGAAATTATCAACTCTTTTTATTTATTTATTAGATTATTAGTACATAGACCATTGCCCCCAAATGCCCTGGTACGGTCGAGAGTGGGGATAGTCCGTTCTCCCTCTCCAAATGCTCTCACATGGGCACACGTATATAGCCTCTACCACGGAAGTCCTACTCACTGCCTTCTCGCGCCAGGGGTGTTGTTTACGAAATTGAAAGGATGAAAAGCGAATGTCCAGCGCTTTAACTGGGTCAGTGGACACGGAGAGTCCACCTAGGGGAGTTGGAAAACCCTGATTCAAAACCAATGGCGCACATGGACTCCAGTATCCTGAAGGAACAAATGGCGTATGAATCAATTGTTGGTCACCGGCTACCATGGGACTGCCTCTCCTTACGATGCTCCACTGCCTTGTGGATCAGAACTTTCGGTCAAACGCTCCAGGTGTGGCCCCCTAAGAAAACCACCTGCCTCAGTTTGGGCACCTGGGCAGTATCAAAGCCCTCACACAAATCAAATGAGATTTGTGTGGCGCATATGTATTCGGTTCCCCTTTGTACCAATATTTATGTGTTCAAATAAATAAATAAAAATAGCTAAGAGGTAAGCTATGAAAAAAAAAGCAGGACATTGGAAAAATCTGAATCGATTATAGTTCCTATATGTCTCATTAACATATCAAAATGACATGAATGTGTTGGGGATGACAAATCCCCAGAACTTACTTGGTAAATGGCTTAATCTTGTAGTTTTATTTTGAAAATTTGAATTTAGCTGTTTCCGCGCCAAAAGCGCTCTTTTTACCTTCACGTCATATTTCCCACCTGTAAACTATCTTAACCGCTATTGGTCCTTTGTTTCTTTATGTGTGCTATTTACTAATGATGCTCAAGGACAATTTGTTACTGTATAAATGCGCTTGACTTTTTCCCTTATTTGATTGCTTGTACTCGGCTGCTTACGGAATACATATATATTCCCCTACTTGCCTTGGACTTCTTCATCTAGTTAGCGGGGCCTGGGACTAACCGATTAGAATAGCTATCGTGTCATTGTGTCATTGGCTTTCGTTCGTTACCGCGGAATCGATTTAGTTTCAGGCATAACAATTGGCGACGGGGACAAAAAAAAAATGACGCTCCCTTCTGACCGATTACAGTTGCTATTTGACCGACATTTGGAGTTCATGGTCAAACTACGCACACAGCTTCTGGATCAACAATGCTTTGCATATGCGTCAGAAGTGAATGGATTAATCACTGAATTTCACGCAGAGCTGGAAAATGATAGCAGCCTTCATGAATCCTCGACAAGCCGTAACTCGAACGAAACAGCTGTCTCTCGAGAAAAGCCTAGTTGTACATTCACGTCCATTTCAGAAACGTTCCCGATAGTGGATTCAAACTCCACTATCCCTGAAGCAGCATGTCCTAACAATGACGCTTTCAGCTCTCATCAATACGATGCTATGTTAAAAGCCCATGAAATGGTCGCACCGATCGCCCACAGAGTACCAGAGATCATATCGAGCAGTACACCGAGCAAATCGCATTCTGCAATAGAAATGTTTACCGAATCTAGTGATAAAGATCCCCAAGCTTGTCCAGAAATTTTGTTACATGCATCAAATTTGGAACCTAGCACAGTTTTGGTGGACTCTGTTTATCATAGTGATCCACAACCTGCCAGTGATGTTTGCAATAAGTCTAATGACTACATTTCTGCAGAATCAAATTCTGATCTCACATCAAATGTCGATCCTCACCATCCAGTCAATCTTAGCAGGTTCCCTATTGAATGCCAGAAACATGTTATAAATAGAATCGCATTAATAGAAACTTGGGTACATGAGGATCCAACACTATTTCGTGGGGGAGGAGGTGCTCGGATTTCTCAAAAAGGGGAGGTGTTGGGGATGTCAAATCCCCAGAACTTACTTGGTAAATGGCTTAATCTTGTAGTTTTATTTTGAAAATTTGAATTTAGCTGTTTCCGCGCCAAAAGCGCTCTTTTTACCTTCACGTCATATTTCCCACCTGTAAACTATCTTAACCGCTATTGGTCCTTTGTTTCTTTATGTGTGCTATTTACTAATGATGCTCAAGGACAATTTGTTACTGTATAAATGCGCTTGACTTTTTCCCTTATTTGATTGCTTGTACTCGGCTGCTTACGGAATACATATATATTCCCCTACTTGCCTTGGACTTCTTCATCTAGTTAGCGGGGCCTGGGACTAACCGATTAGAATAGCTATCGTGTCATTGTGTCATTGGCTTTCGTTCGTTACCGCGGAATCGATTTAGTTTCAGGCATAACAATTGGCGACGGGGACAAAAAAAAAATGACGCTCCCTTCTGACCGATTACAGTTGCTATTTGACCGACATTTGGAGTTCATGGTCAAACTACGCACACAGCTTCTGGATCAACAATGCTTTGCATATGCGTCAGAAGTGAATGGATTAATCACTGAATTTCACGCAGAGCTGGAAAATGATAGCAGCCTTCATGAATCCTCGACAAGCCGTAACTCGAACGAAACAGCTGTCTCTCGAGAAAAGCCTAGTTGTACATTCACGTCCATTTCAGAAACGTTCCCGATAGTGGATTCAAACTCCACTATCCCTGAAGCAGCATGTCCTAACAATGACGCTTTCAGCTCTCATCAATACGATGCTATGTTAAAAGCCCATGAAATGGTCGCACCGATCGCCCACAGAGTACCAGAGATCATATCGAGCAGTACACCGAGCAAATCGCATTCTGCAATAGAAATGTTTACCGAATCTAGTGATAAAGATCCCCAAGCTTGTCCAGAAATTTTGTTACATGCATCAAATTTGGAACCTAGCACAGTTTTGGTGGACTCTGTTTATCATAGTGATCCACAACCTGCCAGTGATGTTTGCAATAAGTCTAATGACTACATTTCTGCAGAATCAAATTCTGATCTCACATCAAATGTCGATCCTCACCATCCAGTCAATCTTAGCAGGTTCCCTATTGAATGCCAGAAACATGTTATAAATAGAATCGCATTAATAGAAACTTGGGTACATGAGGATCCAACACTATTTCGTGGGGGAGGAGGTGCTCGGATTTCTCAAAAAGGGGAGGTGTTGGGGATGTCAAATCCCCAGAACTTACTTGGTAAATGGCTTAATCTTGTAGTTTTATTTTGAAAATTTGAATTTAGCTGTTTCCGCGCCAAAAGCGCTCTTTTTACCTTCACGTCATATTTCCCACCTGTAAACTATCTTAACCGCTATTGGTCCTTTGTTTCTTTATGTGTGCTATTTACTAATGATGCTCAAGGACAATTTGTTACTGTATAAATGCGCTTGACTTTTTCCCTTATTTGATTGCTTGTACTCGGCTGCTTACGGAATACATATATATTCCCCTACTTGCCTTGGACTTCTTCATCTAGTTAGCGGGGCCTGGGACTAACCGATTAGAATAGCTATCGTGTCATTGTGTCATTGGCTTTCGTTCGTTACCGCGGAATCGATTTAGTTTCAGGCATAACAGAATGAGACACAAAATGCAATGAAGACAATGACAATAAACCAACTATAATGGAAAAACAACAATGTTAGGCTTGTGTTACCATGTTAAGTCCATATAACTTATTCTAGCTCATGAACAGGTCAATTTATCCATTCTTCTTGAGTCATGTTTTCACCTTGTTAATTATCCAATTATCAACCATGACTATTTTTATGTATGACCGTATATATGTGTACATCTTATCCTACTCATCACATATCTGTAGCTTATTTTCGTATGATTATAGATACTGATTAACAGTTGATGAAATCGAGTTACATCACATGCCTTCTCCACTGCGCATCAATTCGTTTCGTTTCGTTTCTTTCCTTTGATCGTCTGCCTGGATCAATGATTGTGTGAACTATACATATTCGAAATTCATTCCCGTATTTCCGTATTCCGTTATATTCACTAACATAGATTAAGTCGATGATTATATACGAGGATAGCCAGGATGTATATTTTGACAACAGTCATTCATACGATCCAATCGAAGTCAGATAAGGGGTCATAAAATATTCTACATAGTTAATCAGTTTCTTAAGGTTTATATTATTTGGGATTTATTATCTTAATGTATACCATCTTAGCTATAGATAATTATTCATTTAAGAGATCTATAAGTAGAAAAGTCTTTTATGAGGTCACAAGCAAACTTCTCGAAATATAGATGATAAGATGTTACGTAACAATGATCTAAAAGCAGCATCAGTGAAGTTCCTAAACCCTTCAGAAAACTTTGTAAGACACAAAAGTGATTATTATTTAACGAAACAGTAATGACATGATTTGGTTGAATTGAAAATGAATAAGGAAATCAGGAATGAGGTTTTATAGGGTCGTATTTCAGGTAGAATATACACCATAGGAAGGAAACACTTCTTATAACTTTATCTTTTTGCCCTGCCATCTTTATCATAGGGTGCTCCTAAAACTATTTTTCTTGTAAGTCATAAGGAATTTTAGATCTAGCCAAATGTAACACAGAATCCCTACTTTATCGATTAGATTTGGAAATCAATTTCTCTTATTCTCGAGCTACTGTTGTTTCAAATTGTTAGTAGTCAGTTTGGATACTGAACGTAAGTTCATTATATGTGATTGTTAAGACGTCAGTTTAATTTTTACTTTTGTTCTTTCCTTGAAAATTCTTTAAAATGTAGGGGTCTGCACATACCACTCAACATATTACATACGTCTAAGCTGGGAAAAAACTAGCACATTGTGTACTTTATGGAACTATCGGCGATGATAATTCTAGTCAACATAAAGTTTTAAATTCTGAACTAAAGCTGAATTCTACTATACTGATTCTAAATCCATGTTTTAAGCCTTCTATATGCAACTTCTTTCAGTAGAATACATTTAACGATTTCAATATCCTATATTCATGAAATTCTTTGCTACGTCTTAGTGAATTCATTCAAAGGAGAGTAGCACACACTGAAGGTTACGTGAATGTTACCAATGAATATATATAACTTCACCTCAAACATTTCACGATCGTCTTCATTTTATTAAAAGGTTATACTAGTTACTGAATGGTTGATTCTTTTGATAGACATTAACACCGCTGGATGCCGGACGGCTCAGTGGTCTGGTGGTTAAGTGCTCTGGCGCGAGACTGGTAGGTCCTGGGTTCGAGTCTCGCGAGGCGGGATCGTGGATGCACACTGCTGAGGAGTCCCACAATAGGACGAAACGGTCGTCCAGTGCTTCCACGTTTTACCACGGTGGTCTTTTGATACAATTGATATCTTACAAAAATATAATGTAATACAGATTCATTATACAAATTCACTTACTTCTATTCCTTTTCTTCCAATACATCGACATTTTTCTGGAGTACAAATACGTTGACATCTGTATGGATCATTGATGTCTATTTGCTAATAATAATTTTTAAAAAAAAAACAGAATGTATTAAAACATCAATAAGGAATTTTGGTACAACTACAATTAAGATTAAAATATTCATCCCATTGCACAAGCAAGTGGCTATCAGGACTCAGTAGCTGAGTGGATAACGCGATGGCGTTTGAAGAGAAAGGTACTGAGTTCGAGTCCCAGAGTGAACATCAACTGTGAGATGCAGTTACATCCATCTGACGAGTCCCAAATAGAACGAAACGCGCGTCAAACTGGATTCCACTGCTACCCACTGTCCATTTTTGCTTAACATCAGAACAGTTTTAAAATTATTCTATGTACCATGAAAACGACAATATATATTTAGTTTGAAGAATCTCATAGAATATTTCAAAGACAAGGTATTCCTAAACAGATAATCATCTTCAACAGCTAAATTTTGAGGCTTTTCTATTGTAATTCTGTAAGTATTAGATACTTAAGGGAATATATGGGGGATACATAAAAATATTTCAATTGAATTAGTAGTATTGTGGTGTGGTCTACTTATATCCATATAAGTAGTATATGGTGATGGTCAGACATAGAATGTATTTTGGCAGAAGATCGATAAGGAAAAAACAGGAATGAAGCGCAATTGGTATGAAAATGTATGAACAATGAAATCAGAGAAGACGGACTGATATTTATGGAAGGAACAGTTAAGATTGAGACAATTGATTGATAGTTTGCAAATTAACTATTTACTGTGTGGTCATCAGAATTTAGTGAGATAGTCTGTAATTTGTGCTTAAATACATTCGACTGTCCCCACCCGTGTTCTTGTTCACTTCAATACTACACTTTGGAATTGATATATTTTAAGTCAATTATGCTTGAACACAAGACAAGCTGTAAGATTAGCGAGAAAGAAATGTAAAAACTGTTGTACAATGATGTGTTATAATAAGCAGAGTAGAATCACAAGTAAACAACATGAAGTCGGAGAAGTTCTATTTCGTAATAATGTCTTACACGTGGGATTCGAACCAAGGACCCTCCGTCTCGTGCGCCAATACTTAACCTCTATACCACCGAACAGGCGTCCAACGATGTAAATGTCTTACTTCAACCAATCAACGATGTTGCGCGACCATCTTTCATTGCTTTCGTTGGATAACTGCCTGAAATCCGAGTGCGAGATCGTGAACACGCACATCTGAGGAGTCCTATGCTGGGACGAAACAGCCTTTCAGTGCTTTTACCTTTTCAATACTAGTTCAACATTGATCGCTTCATGATCTCAATTAAGAACTCAGCAACCTTCACAACCCTATAAAGACATACACAAGTCTAATGATTGTGTAAGGTTTGTTTTTCTTTACAAGTATCTTATTCAAGTATGTTCTGTACTAATCTTAAATCAGAATCTGGAAAGAACCATTAGGTATGATAGTAAAAACTTGATGTTTATCGCTGAATCTGTTTCTAAAGTGTAAATTGATCTAATTAGTACAGGAATAGGAAATAAGTACTTTCAGTTAGAATAGTTTGGTAAAATCCCTACCCAACAGTAATAAGAAGTATGATTGGTGAGTAACTATCAGAATAATTGGAAAATCACAATTTTCATCGATCGGTAGTTATACCCCAATAGATTACACCAATGGTTAGAATGAGTTGGAGTTGTGTACATTTAAAAGTAAAACAAAATCAGTCACTATACTTAGATCCATTACTAACATTTAGTGTTTGTCACAAACAGTCATCAATTGTAGAACCATTGAAAACCAGAGACCCATGAATTAATGTCTTACCCTGATTTAGGATATCTCATGGGTATGCATCTTATAAGCGCAATACTTTCATATTCCATCAAGTTTACGATATCTTCAAACTGGAATTTCCAATGGTTTTCAATGATTTGTGATACATAATAATACACACTTAATTTCAGTCATTATCTTACTGATGACTCACTTATTCCATGAAGAACTCAAGCAATCGGTGATAAGCTTATCAAAATGACAGCAATTGATGAATAACTATGAGTTACTTTCTATCAATAGATTCATAATGTCTTACTATGAACTTAATAAAGTATGTATATCCAATATATGATAGATAAATAAGATACTCTGTGTTTATTGTTATATCCTAGCGGAGATTAGATTATGAGTAACTTCTGAGAGATATTGATGGACTAATATTATACATATATTCATACTGTATAACTATTAAGTAACTATATTATGCATATTTATATTCCTCTTATTATAAGCTTTATTTTGACCTATAGACTATTATTATAAAGTTGAAAGCGTGAGTCAATTGAAGCTAGACCACCAGGGAAAACCTGGAAGCACTGGACGGCCGTTTCGTCCTATTGTGGGACTCCTCAGCAATGCGCATCCACGACCTCGCCTCGCGAGAAAAACTCTAAATCTCCACAAAAACCCCTTCTGATATTATTATATAATTTATTATTCTTAAGTTATACCCACACACCTATTTTTTGGCTTGGTCTTGTATAATTTTTATTTTTTATTTATGGTATGATGCGCTTTGGTTGGCTTGTATATAAACCAGGTACATCCATCTGACAAGTTTCAAATAGGATGAAACGCGAGTTTCAGATTGCACTGCTAGCTACCATCCATCTCTGATTATAATGCTTGTGAATTAAGGCAATATCGAGGCAACCCACACAGGATGCACGTGTACTTATGAGTGACTGATCAATTACAGTCTTAAACATTAATGAAAAGATTCAAATAAGCAATATCATACGAATTTAAACCAAGTATGTTTGAAATATATGATTTATACAGTAGATGATATTGGCGTTCTGGACTCGACAGGCAGAGTTAGGTAGAAAAAGAACCAATAATGACTCTAAGCTGCTCATACCGTTCAATACGTCATTATTAAGGCACAGTGTTAATATTGTATAAGTCATATTCTAATTAGCTATCTTATCATGTGATACACTGACCGGGTAAAAGTCACAGCATTGACCAGTTCTTTTCAATAGATATACACAACCATGTAATGGATATATAGAAGAGGTAATAAACATAGAAAACAATTAAACAGTCATTCGATTACCTGTGTTACAGCAATTTGTACGATGACCACTGAGAAAAATATAGACAGAAACCTAAAAACAATCAAACAAAACAAAAAAAGAGCTAATTTATTAAAATAAGCAGAACTTCTAGAATGTTCAACTTTGAAACATTGAACCAAATGATTTACATCAAATTATTAACCTGCTGAGGAGTCCTATAATAGGACGAAACGGCCGTCCAGTGCTTCCAGGTTTTCCATGGTGGTTTAGCTTCAATTGACTCATGATTTCAACTTTGATCAAATCATTATTTTAGTTAATGATAAACAACTTTTTAAAATCTATAACACTTTATAGCTTTATGACCTTCATCGAAACATATACGTATACACCCCTCATCATTATCATCATCTGCAATTATAGTTATAACTATCACTTACTTACTTATTTACTTACACCTGTTACTCACAATGGAGCATAGGCCGACGACCAGCATTCTCAAACCCACTCTGTCCTGAGCCTTCCTTTCTAGTTCTATCCAACTTTTGTTCATTCTTCTCATGTCTGATTCCATTTCTCAGTGTAATGAGTTCTTTGGTCTTCCTCTTCTACTTTGGCCTTCAGGATTCCATGTGAGGGCTTGTCTTGTGACGCAGTTGGGTGATTTCCTCAATGTGTATCCTATCCACTTCCAGCGCTTCTTCCTGATTTCTTCCTCCACCTGTTGGAATCTCGTTTGTTCCCTCTCACAGTAGAATGTTACTGATAGTGTCTGGCCAACAGATCTGAAGTATCTTGCGTAGACAACTGTTAATAAACACCTGTATCTTCTGAATGATGGCTTCCGTAGTTCTCCAAGTTTCCGCCCCATACAGTAGAAATGTCTTGACATTTGCCTTGAAAACTCTGATCTTGTTGTTGTTGGTTGACAGACAATTGTTTTGAGTTCCAGATGTTCTTCAATTGTAAATATACTACTCTTGCTTTACCAATAAATATAACTATACCTTATCATAATCATGTAACAGTTTAGTTTATATGCTAAACGAATTAGTTTTTAAGTCTTAGTTTGATTCCCATGTTGTTGTTCTTTTCATTTCTGTTGATTTATGGACCACACATATGGTTAATCTTATTATTCTTACATGTAGTTTCAACTTTACAGTATCCATATTGTTACTATTCATGAACAGATTCAAGGATAGACATGAAAAAGGGTTATTATTATTACTACTATGATTACTATTGTTACTATTACTACTATTATTATTACTACTATTATTATTATTCCTATTACTACTACTATTGTTACTATTACTACCATTATTATCACTATTATTAGTATCGGGAGAAGAAAAAAAGAAGAGAGAAAGAAAAAGAAGAGAGGTAAATAGCAAGAAGATCAACGTTGGAAACTACATGTAATTTACTTAAATTGATTTCCCATGTACCTAGTAACTAACATGATTGAATAATGCTGTAGAAGTCAATTGAATATATGGCAATTTCTATATATATACATATATATGTATGATAATTATGATTCGTATTGTTGTTAATTCTGTTTTCATTACTAGAAGTAACAGAAATTAATTTAAGTCAACAATGAAAAGGGGGTAATCATGAATAAAGTTCAATGTATCAATTCACTTAGTATGGTTTGTTTATATCTTCCCATTGATGTTTAGGATTGCAACTGTTCAGTCTCTAATCAGCATATGTGCATACTGTGCATATTGTCTCAATAGAGCCTTAATTCACAAGCATTGTAAGTAAAAATGGATAGTGACTAGCAGTGGAATCCAGTTTGACGCGCATTTCGTCCTAATTCAATTACAGTCCTAAAAGTCAATGAGAAGATTTAACCAAACAACATCAATTGAATTTAAACTTCACTTCATTGCACAAACTAGTGAATATCAGGACTCAGTAGCTGAGTGGATAACGTGATGACGTTTGAAGCGAAAGATGCTGGGTTCGAATCCCAGAGTGAACATCAACACATCCAGCTGACGAGTCTAAAATAGGACGAGACGCGCCTGGCCTCAATTGACTCATCAATTCAACTATTAAATTACTAAAATTTTCACAAAACCCTCTTCTGATAAAAGTAAACACGTTAATTAACACTGTTTCACTCAAAAGAACGTAATAGTTGAATAAATTGATAAAAGTATTTAGTGAGACTATAATTTATGAGTAAACCAATCAGATTTAGGATAACAAGTCTTGGATTTTGGCACGAAATTCATTCATCCATTTGGATAAATAACGTTTTGACATTTTAGCTGATGTCAGTTCTAACCTTAACACATCAACCATAGATCATAATTCTAATTCTTCACACTGGTTTATAACCCTTATTTACCTTAGTAAGTAGCTGGACAATCTCAATATCACTTTGGCGTTACTCAAAAGTCGTCCATAAATTATAGTCTCATCTAAAACTTATCAAATATTGATAATAAAAAGAAGAAGTATTCTTTAGAATATTTACTTTAAGTAGTTCATCTGAGTTCGACAGTAACTAATCATTGTTTTCTATAACTATTGATTGGGAATTATATGTTTTGATTAAAAGCTGTCCATTATCTATTTAAGTCCCTATTTTTAAAACGATGTGTTACATCCCGTGGAGATTTATGAATGGTAACTTCTGAGAACTATTTATGGACCAATATGATATGTATATTTCCTATTGTATAATTGTTACGTAAGTAAACTATTCATACTTGTGTTCCCTTTATTATAAGCTTTATTTTGACCTATAGACTATAATTATACGATTTACCAGTCCTGAGTTATACCCAGTCTATTGATTACTGTTCCCCCTATTCACAGCCACATTTAACCAAATCTTGTACAAATGTTATTTTTCTATTTTATGGTGCGATGTGGTCAGTTTGATTGTGGTATATAAACCCAGTATGTTTGAGAATAATGATTTATATTGCAGAGGCTGTTATTGATGTTTTGGACTTAACTGGCTGGGCTAGGCAGAAAACAGGACTGATAAGTACTGAATACTGCTCATACAGCTTTTGTGTATCATTGCTCTGATCGGTAATTCACTCCTCTCTGAGTGGCAGGAATCAACACGTTCATATAATAAAGAGGGCACGCACCTAATAGATATAACACAATGTACGGGTAAATTACATTAGTAAGAACTGTAAATATAAATCAGTCTCCCGAAATGAAAGAAATAACTATTTGAAATGTTGTAAAAGAACACACATTCACAATTAGCTAAATTAACCATGATGCATGATTTTGTAACATTGTGGAATATGGTAGATATGATTTATTATTTCTTTAAATTAACATTATAGAATAGATCTGAAATGAATATCAACTCTAGAATGTAGAGTCCTAAATAGGTTGAGACGACTGTCCTCAATCCCCGATTAGCTACATTCTACCTCTATTCTAATATTAAATAAATCTTTTCACTAAAGGCATTGTTTAGGAATAAATATAATAGGACTGAATACATTTATTTACATTTTTTACACTAATTGGCCAATAGATATCTATATTATGAGAAGTAATACATATTAATGTGGTGTGGGTTACTTATATCCACATAAGTAGTATATGACGATGGTCAGGCATTGAATGTATCTCACTAGAAGATCGATAAAGAAAGAACGGAAACGAAATGCGATTGGTATGGAAATGCATGAACAATAATAATAATCGGAGACTATGGATTGATATTTACGGAAGGATTGAGACAATTGACTGATAGTTTGCAACTTAACTGTTTACTGAATGGTTGTCAGATTTTAGTGAGTCTGTAATTTTCGTGTCAAATACATTCGATTGTCACCACTCGTGTTGTTGTTCACTACACTACTCAATAAATCGAACTTCCTTGTTAGTGTAATTTTCCTTACAATTGTATATACACGTTGGTATCATAAAATCTAAGTCTAAAGATTTCTGTTGAATGACTCAAATTATTTAATATTAAAATGAACTGTATTGTCAAGCGTTTAAATTCCAGTGAGCACATAGTAATCTAATTGGTGAAATTTGAATGCCAGTAAGAGAAACGAAAACAAGACTTTAATTTTTTATATAGTTGAGATCATGAGTCAATTGAAGCTAGACCACCATGGAAAACCTGGAAGCACTGGATGACTATTTCATACTATTGTGGGACTCCTCAGCGGTGCGCATCCACGATCCCAACTGGTGAGATTCGAACTCAGGACCTATCAGTCTCGCGCGCAAACTTTATCCGGTGAATAATACAATATACTCAGTTTTTCTAATCACTATATTGTGATCACGTTAGTCAAGCGTCGGTTGATATGTTAAAGCCCATATACCCTTTTTCTAGCTTCTGGAAAAGCCAATTTACCTATCCATCTTGAGTCACGTTTTCACCTTGTTAATTATTCACTTATCAACCCTGACTGTTTTTTGTATGAGCGTATGTGTGTGTACACTTCTTATCCTACTCATCACATGTCTGTAACTTATTCTTATCTGACTATAAATATTCATTATTGCTTGATTAAAGCGAGCTGGCTTACCAGCCATCCCCGATGCTCGTCATTTTCGCTTCGTTCTCTCAAGTTGGCTCACCCGCCATCTCCAATGCGTGTCGGTTTTGCTTCGCTCTCTTCTGTTCTCTTCATTCCTCTGATTTTCTGTCCAGATCAATGAGTGTACAAAATATATGTATTTGAAATCCATTCTCATACTTGACTTATTTAATTCTGTTATTCAGCAACGCGGATTAAGTCGCGTATTACATATGAGGATAGAGAGGATGCATATTTTGACAAAAACCATCCATACAATTAAAATTGGAGTCAGATCTAGGCCTTACAAAAATGGTGAGCCGCATTTCGAACACGCACCATTTGTCTAATGAAGTATCAACTGTATCAAACTTGAGAGTTTTATATTGATGAGATTGAATGATCTCTGATTTGCTACAACTGGTTTCATTTATCATTGTCTATTAATTTATTTGGATATATCTACAAATGAATCGTCTTATACACAAATTAGTTTAATTAGAGACTGACCAGTTGCAGTCCTAAAACATCAATGGGAAGATTCAAACAAAACAATACTAAATGAATTTAAACTTCACCCCATCGCACAAGCAAGTGGCTATCAGGACTCAGTGGCCGAGTGGATAACGCGATTGCGTTTGAAGCAAAAGGTACGAGTCCCAGAGTGAACATCAACTCTGAGATGCAGGTACACCTAGCTGACGAGTCCCAAATAGGACGAAACGCACGTCCTAGATTCCACTGCTAGCCACTATCCATCTTTGCTTACAATGCTTGTGAATTAAGGCTATATCGAGGCAATACGCAGAGTAAGTATATATGCCAATTAGAGACTGACCAGTTGCAGTCCTAAACATCAATGGGAAGATTCAAACAAAACAATACTAAGTGAATTTAGTTTAATATAGTTTGGTAGATATACAATCAGTTGTCGATGTTTCAATGAACTGATAATTGTATCGTCAAAATAAAAAAGACCAATATCAAAAGAGCCCCTGGATCTTCAGGTCATCAGAGTCGTTTGTGGTTTTTATTAAAGATTTCATTTCAACCCTTATGTCTTATTGTATTTGTAATTTTTTATCCATCATATTGTATTCCACATCATTGATATACGTTCAAGACAGTCAGTTATGGATAATGTCAGAATATTTAAACAAAGTGTTTGATAATAATTACACTCAATTATATTCCATTCACCCATTAACTAAATGAAATAAAATGACGGAAGGTACTGTATACCATAAACTGATTGAACATTGAAAGCATTGTGGATAACCTCAGTGTACTTCATGTAATATACATGTATAAACAACTTATACACTGATGAAATCGGATTTAGAAGTTGAATTCATGAGTTGATTAAAGCTAGACCACCATGGAAAACCTGCAATCACTGGACAGCCGTTTCTTCTTAGGATGGGACTCTTCGGTTGTGCGCACTCATGGCCTCGAACTCAGGGCCTTCGGTGTCATGAGTGGACGCTTAATCCCCAGACCATTGAGCAGGAGTCCGATGGTGTTAAGGTCTTAATTTAGTCGGTCAATGAATGGCTGCACAACCAATCATTCATTGTCTAAGGTAGACATCTGTCTCTACCTGATACGGATTGGGCTCCACTGATACGGTATCCCACAAGAACTCCAGAAAATCCATCTTGGAGCTATTTACTAGTGAGCACATGATGATTATGACCAGGATGGGGTTCTTGTAGAGATTGTTTTAATTTTAATAGTTGAGTTCTTCAGTAGATATAAAGTAGATAATTATGAAATATCTGTAAGCACTGGACAGCTGCTTCGTCCTAGTACACGGCTCCTCAGCAGTGTGTAACTCATGAATTCAAAACTATAAAAATCACTACAATCTTTACAAACACCCCATTCTAATCAAAATCAAATTTGTTAAATTAACACAAATGTTAAATGAATTGGGCAGTGACTATGGAAATTAAGATATTGCTCTGTCCATGATGGCTTTCTATATATAGAACATTGGATGGAACCATCTTCTCTCCTACTGATCAGTTTATATTACGTTACCATTTAAGAGTAATTCAAATAGTCTCATGTTGAAACGGAGACTGAAATTAACCATAAACAGGACATTTTATGCAGCTCAACTTGTCATCATTGAAAAGACAAAGTCAATGTTTCACCAAAAAACCTAAACAGCACATAAGCGATTGTGTCACATTCCATTGTGTATATCAACAAACGTTAAAATTAATCAGATAGTAACAACAACAACAACAACAATTCATAGTGAATCATGTTCAGTATGTTTTTGATTCATACTTAAATCATACTACTTATATGGATAATTATCATTAATTTTTATTTTGTACACTTAATGATAACACAATAAATTGCTAGTAGTATATAAATTATTAAGTGTTTAATGTAATTATAATGGATTAATCTTGTTTTAATCTAATATATGTGTATATATATATATATACATGGTGCAGTACATGTATATTCCTTAAAAAAGGAAGTGTCCTACACACTACCGAGTTTATAAAAGTATTAGGATTAAAGTGTGTATTAGTTAAATAATTAGTTAAAATCAGAAGGGGGTTTTTGTGGAGATTTTAATCATTTTATAGTTGAAATCATGATTTAATTAAAGTTAGACCAATATGGAAAACCTGGAAGTACTGAATGGCCGTTTCGTCCTAGTATGAGACTCCTCAACAATGCGCATCCACGATCCCGCCTCTCGAAATTCGAACTCAGGATCTATCAGTCTCGTGCCCAAGCGCTTAATCTCTAGTTAATAGACATAATGTAGGTATCATATCAGAATAATTACAGAAAAATCTATATTAAATGCCTTTGAGTGAATGAACTATTGATTACTAACTTAATGGTTTAAAATCAACAGGATTGCTGTTATATTTGAAAGTCTCATGTTTGATCTTTCGAAATGTTACTTCTGAAGAGTTTCATACTGGAAGTAAATATCTAATCAGTGTACCCTAGTAACAAATTTATTGTAATTTATAGTAGAGTTTAATTCTGATTAAAATTTTATGTGTATGTTATTAAAACACCATCAACGACTATGGAAGTTCGAAATTTAAACTTGTAGATGCTGACTTAGTGTTCTAAAGGTTTAACGCCCGTTAAAATACTTGAAAGTTCTGAGTTCCATTCCAGGTGGTGTCGTGGGCACTCACTCCCGTTGTGTGCTGTGCCAGGACGATACAAGTGTGTTGTGTTTCTTAGATTACAACGATTAAATAAATAAGGTCATTTCATGATGGAAACTATGATAACGCAATACACTTATGCAATATTTATTCATTTTCAACAATTTTTCAACTAACACCAGTTCCTAATAAGAACTACGACCATCTAGAATGAAAATCGTTAAATAATACATAATTTATAACATGAAATCTATCATTATTGCTTTAAACGACTTCAATTTGTAACCCATTCTGTTTTACTAAATGAAAATTTATTAGATTTTAACAAATTATTAAATATTTATTATCAGAAGGGGGTTTTGCGGAGATTTCAGTAATTTTATGATTGAAATCATAAATCAATTGAAGCTAGACTGTTATGGAAAACCTGGAAGCACCGGGCGGTCGTTTCGTCCCAGTATGAAACTCCTAAACAGTGCGTATCCACGATCATGCCCCACGAAATTCGAACCCAGGACCTATCATATGCTCACTAGTGACTGGCTCCATGAGCTGTTTCCTGGAGTTCTAGTGAGAAGCAGTAACCAGTGGAGTTCAACTAGGTCTGTTGTGAGATATCAATTGACTGATGACAATGATGGACGTTTGCTCAATTTCGTGGATCAGTTGAAGTTAGAAATTAACACTGTTGGATATCGGCCGGTTCAGTGGTCTAGAGGTTAAGCTTTCGCGCGCGAGACTGATAAGTCCTGAGTTCGAATTTCGCGGAGCGAGACCGTGGATGCGCACTGTTGAGGAGTTCCACATTAGGACGAAACGGTCGTCCAGTGCTTCCAGGTTTTCCATGGTGGCCTAGCATCAATTGACTCATGATATCAATTTTAAAATATTTACTACTTTTATTTCACAAAGTAAGATTTTTGACGCAACCAATGAATTACAATTCCACATAAACACATATAGTTTATACTATTCTATTCATTCGTTTTATTAACAAACTTTATAAGAGACTTTAATATATTTTCTATCCCTAAAATAGTAACATCCACTTAGCTACTTAACATCAAATCTAGGATTCAGGTACATCCAGATAATAAGTCCCAAATAATATGATACGCGCGTTCTGGATTCCACTGCTATTCACCATCCATTTTTGCCTATAATGCTTGTGACTGTAGGCAATATCAAGACAATTCACACAGAATACATATATATCAATATAATTAAGACTCGGAAAACCGATACAATGTCTTGAACAACTGAACATTCTCCTAAATCACTAAATTTTAATAAGTTTATATTATTTCTCAGGAGGGGTTTTGTGGAGATTAACACCGTTGAATGCCGGCCGTCTCAGTGGTCTGTCGGTTAAGTGCTCGCGCGCGAGACTGATAAGTCCTGGGTTCGAATCTCTTGAGGCGGGATTGTGGATGCGCACTGCTTAGGAGTCCCATAATAGAACGAAACGGCCGTCCAGTGCTTCCAAGTTTTCCATGTTGGTCAAGCTTCAATAGACTCATGATCTCAACTCAATAATGTTATCTTATTTCTGTTAAGAAATACTCCTGATTCATATAGGTACTTTGTTTATCATTTGTGAAGTGGCTTTACAATCGTGCGATCATGTAAATAAAAATCATCAAAACTTGTTCTTGTGTTATACTTTTATAATATCGAGTAGGAAGAAACGATTCCGACTAACATATTAAGTTGTAGAAGATACATCAGAAAGTTAATCATCAAGTCAAAAGAAAAGTTATTACAAACATTGTTGAAAGGTTCAACAGTTTCTGTCAGTTATATATATGGTAACTAGTTGCATAGAATATCGATGTGCAAACATACAACAATAACTCATCAATGGGTTGGGTTTAATGAAGTCTAAATAATAATGAATCTTATCAAGAGTCTGAGATGACCTATTTAGTACAGTGGCTGATAGTCTAACTTGTACTTGAAAGACTGTACTAGTTTGTTAGTTATCTACCGACATTATCATATAATAGACACACAAAGTTTGGTATCTTACAGGTTCATATGTCTAGAATATATTACATTCTGACAATGACTAATACTGGCAAATTAGGTGAAATTCTGACTAGGTTGGAACATATCGCCATGCTTCATAGTGGAATATTATAATGTAAACTAAATATAGACAGTAAAATAAACGATTTATTGTATTTTAGATAGATTTTTTAAAGACTTTTTCACTACTACTTTCTTACTTTTTCTCTCCAATAGATTAGAATTCATTTGAATAGCAATAAACGTTGTAATAATAGGCCTCAACATACATAAAGGAAAAAGCAAGATTCTCAAATACAACATGGAGAACACCGACGAAATCACACCTGTTGGCGAAACTCTGGAAGAGGTGGAAACATTCATGTACTTGGGAAGCATCATTGATGAACAAGGAGGATTGGATGCAGATTTAAAGGTGAGGATTGGCAAATCAAGGGTAGCATTTCTACAATTAAAGAACATATAGAACTCAAAACAACTATCAACTAACTTCAAAGTGAGAATCTTCAATACGAACGTCAAGACAGTCCTACTGTACTACTACATCCACCGTCAAGAAGGTACAAATATTTACAAACAGTTGTCCACGAAAAATACTCAACATTCACTGGCCGGATATCATCAGCAACAGCGTTTTATGTGAGAGGACAAACCAACATCCAGCGGAAGAGGAAATTAGGAAAAGACGTTGGAAGTGGATGGGACATATATTGAGGAAATCACCAAACTGCACTATGAGGCAAGCTCTAACTTGGGATCCGGAAGGGAAGCGGAAAAGAGGAAGGCGAAAGAACACATTACGTCGGGAAATAGAAACGTATATGAAAAGGATGAATGTTAACTGGAAAGGATTGTTGAGGACACGGTTGGATGGAGAATGCTGGTGGGAGGCCTATGTTCCTCGACGAGGGGTAACAGGTGTAAGTAAGCAAGTAAAGGTTGTAATACTAGGTAATATTCAAAAACCAACGGTTAAGTCTGAAGTTTTTCTTGACAAACTGTATATAATATCACCTTTTCGCAATGTCTTATTTCTTATACAGACTAAACTGAAATTAACTCAAGTTAAAATTGTATTAATAGATACCTATCAAGCAATTTTAATGGTTGAGAGTTTTCAGACAGATCTCAATGTCTTGAATTAAATTCCTTTGCTAAATCGTGGATATATACTACTGAAGAGCCTCATAGTAAGATCAAACAGCCATTTTCTGTTCCATAGTTTTATATGTTATCCTAATTATAACCAGTCTTTGATGAATACAATCGAATAAAAACAAACTGAAGTTTTACTGAACATCTATCTATCTATCACACTACCATCATTAATAAGAACACTGTCGTTTCTGAACATAAAATTTTCGGGTATAATGTTCTATAAGCCAAACTACATGAAGTAGTCTTACCAGATTATATAATCATGTGAAACAAACAATTATACCATACATTTTGCGTCTTTTGTGAAAAAATAACTAGTTTCTTCTCTGGACAAACTACACGAATCCCACTATTGATTTGACACATGTATATAGTTTAGTATTTATTGTGTATTTTCTTGAAAAAGCTTGGACCAGGTTGCCAGATGAAACGTTGGATTTACTTCAAATTCATTCGCTGAGATTTTACATCAACTCGGCGCTCGAATACTGTGAAACTATTCGCTCTAATTTAGACGAAAGTTCTTATATATGAGAATTGTGTACACTTCAATAGTTTTTATGATACAATAAAATAATAAAGAATTTCTAACTAAGAATACAACTTGATATTAGGTTATCTATAAATCAACATCAGGGGGAACCATTCTTTAAAAATATCTTAAGCAGTGGTTATCAAAGAAAGTTAACACGGATATTTCATTTCATTTGGAATTAATCAACTGAATGTACTTATCACATTTCAACTTTGAATAATGGATAGTATCAAAATATCCATTTAGGATGTTCATATGTTAACAGCAATTAATCAGAAGGGGTTTTATGGAGATTTCAGTATTTTCATAGTTGAAAGCATAAGTCAATTGCTCAACTTCGTAGATTGGTTGAAGTTGGACATTAACACCATCGGATGCCGGTTGGCTCAGTGGTCTATCGGTTAAGTGCTCTGGCGCTAGACTGGTAGGTCCTGGGTTCGAATCTCGTGAGTCGGGATCGTGAATGCGCACTGTTGAGGAGTCCCATGCTAGGATGAAACGGCCATCCGGTGCTTCCAGGTTTTCCCAGGTGGTCTAGCTTCAATTGACTCATGCTTTCCACTATGAAAGAAATTATTCAGTTATAATCTTGAATATCAACAACAAGTTAGATACAATTCTTAACAATCAATAATCAATGCACTTTTGGTCCCTTATAAAAATAATCAAAGTGTGACTAATAATTTGTTTGGGTGATAATGTAAGCAATTATTATTATTATTACCGTTTCTCTCCAAATCTTTATCTTCTCTTGTTATTATCTTTTAGGAATTAGTCATCACCAACTATTGTCTACATTCATATAGCTAATAGTTTAAGACAATAGCAAGTAAAAAAAGCCCTAATCTTCATGATATAGACGCAAATGACAAATTAAAGCTATAACAAATATCTAGTCAAGTTGTAACCAACGAGAACACAAGTGGTGATAATCGGATGTACTTGAATACTAAATACAAAATTACTTAGTGAAACCTGAGAACCATATATAGTAATTAGTTCATTTACAAATTTTTTCATAATTGAAATTATGAGTCAATTGAAGCTAGACTACCATGGAAAATCTGGAAGCACTGGACGACCATTTCGTCCTATTGTGGGACTCTTCAACAGTTCACATCCACAATCCCGACTCGCGAGATTCGAATCCAGGACATATCAGTCTCGCGCGCGAACACTTAACCGATAGACCACTGAGACATCCGGCATCCAACGATATTAACGTCTAACTTCAACCAATCCACGAAATCTGAGCAACCGTTCATCAATTGTGCACTGCTGAGGAGTCCCAGAATAGGATAGACTAGCGAAAATCTGGAAGCACTGAACGACAGTTTAGTTCTAGTTTGAAACTCCTCAACAGTGTGTATACAAATCTAACTGTATATAAATTGAATACAGTTTAATACTCCAATTTGTTTACTAAAGATATTTATTTGGAAACTTAATCTACCGAATATTTAGATTTGAATAAACTTTCAATGTATTCATGTTATCTCGGGCAGTTTCTATGGTTTTGTACATTCAACTGGTACCATTGTACATGGAAATGTATCTATTACGAATGTATTAATCCTGAATAACATAAACTATTGAAGGTCCTAACTATCTATGTATCGCTTCGAATGAATGAAAATGAGTTTATCTAATGAGTAACAATTAATAATGAATAATATCTTATAACAAAGAATATGATCAAATTTATTTAATGAAATCAATACAGAAGGGAATTCTTCTGGATATTATAGTAATTTTAATAGTTGATATCATGAGTCAAATGAAGCTAGATGAACATGGAAAACCTGGAAGCACTGAATATCCGTTATGTCTTATTGTATGACTCCTCAACAGTGCTCATTCCTAATCCCGCCTCTCAAGACTCGAACTCAAGACCTATTGGTCTCGCACGCGAACGCTTAACCTCTAGACCACTTATGATCTCAACTATTAAAAGTCAATACAGTTTTGTATTTAGTAAGTAAATTTAATTATTCTTCGTACTTTGTTGTTACTATTCAAAAATTGAAGAAATGAAAAAATACAATTCTAGAATATTATAAGCAAAGATAGACAGTGGCTAGTAGTAGAAGACAATACGCACAGTATGTACATATGTCAATAAGATACTAATCAATTACAGTCCTAAAACGTCAATGGGAAGATTCAAACAAACAATACCAAGTGAATTCTTGAATATGTTTTTGTAACATGAAACAATTGTGAAGATCAAAGTATTCTGGGATAAAGAACCTTTTCGTAAAATTGATTATAATTAATTCTTCTATATTCATTTATTCAATGGTAATTAATTTATAATTAGACTGTTATGTGAATAAACAATATACATAGAAATAATTGATGAGGTCATGAATCTTCATCGACTGATATGATTGGGCCACGTGTTACTTATACCTGAACACTGATTACCACGACGCGCTGTGCTGACTAGTATTGGCAATGTTTGGAAGAGAGTTAGGGGCAGCCAAACCAAAACGTGGCATCAGTGCTTGAAGTCGCTAACTTCTAGTCTGAGCCATGTTGGCAGATGCAGACGACTTGGTTGGGATCCGCGCGACTATCGTAACCAATGGTTGGAGACTCTAGGTGACATGGCTCAGAATCGACCACAATGACGTAAGTGTATGCACTCTTTATCTTCCATTAAACCTTGAGATTAAAATTGCTTCATAACTTTCTTCCTTCCTATACTATGTCCTTATATACAACCTATCTTTTATATACTCCTACCACTAAATTAACTACTTCTATGAATCCGGTGTTCATCTTGTTGTGCTGAGGAGGTATGGCAACTTGGACCGATGTATATATGTGCCTGGTCCTACGTTGTAGCTGAGTGACTGAGATATCTTGATTAATACATCCCCGTTAATATAATTTGGACTTTAACGAATATTCGTAAACTTTGACTGCCTTACATTGGATTCATAAAAGTAGTCAGATTACAAACAATTTAACAGACGTAAAACTATACAACTCAGGTAATAAACATGACTTGACATTTTTCAAGCTAATACATTTCTAAAGGATTATTTGAGAAGAAGATCATTTGTATAAAGGAACTAATATAAACTAGCATAAATGCACTAAAAACCCGAGAACACCAAATGAATATTTCGTCATTGTTTTTCGAACCTTCATCATATGAACCCATGATATAACATGGATTCGGATATGGTATCAACAGATTTCTACATGAAGTTCAATGGTTACTATTGACATATATATAGAGTAATGACTTTTGTGGTATCTAAACACTATCAATATAGTGTAGGCAACTGTATGCCAGTAATCACAAAGTTTACTGATATCAAACAATGGTGAATATCTTTCATCTAAATACAGATATGATGAATATCTCAACGAAATCGGTTGAAGTTAGACATTAACACCGTTGGCTGCTGACCGGCTAGGTGGTCTAGTGGTTAGGCGCTCGCGCGCGAAACTGATAGGTCATGGATTCGGATCTCTTGAGTCGGGATAGTGGATGCTCACGGCCGAGGAGTCCCACAATAGGACGAAATGGCCGTGCAGTGCTTCCAGGTTTTCCATGGTGGTCTAGCTTCAATTGATTCATGATCTCAACTATCGAAATCTAAAATGTTATTTTTATTTGAATGCTACATGTTAAATGCCTTACATTACTAAGGTGACCAGACATCTGAATGATAATAAATAACATTACAGTTAATTAAAACAGTAACTGATATCTTTTTGATGTATAACCTTGATAAAAAGGAACATGCCTAACGTTATCCGTAATGTTCTTTTCTCGTTCAATAAGTTTGTCATACCTAATGTTTCCAACCATTTATTCACTTCGTTCTATGGATGACTACTGAATATTAGAATATCGTATTAATTAAAGATCTCATTTAACCCCCTAACTTTTATGATATTTATGTTTATCAGAAGAAGGTTTTGTGCAGATCATGAGTAAATTGAAGATAGACCAACATGGAAAACCTGGAAGCACTGGACAGCCGTTTCATCCTATTGTGGGACTCCTCAGTAACGCGCATCCACGATCCGGACTCGCGAGATTCGAATCCAGGATCTATCAGTCTCACTCCAGAGCACTTAACCACTGAGCCGTCCGGCATCCAACGGTGTTAATTCCTAACTTCAACCAATTCACGAAATTGAGCTTCCAAGATTTTCATGGTGGTCTAGCTTCAATTGACGCATGATCTCAACAATATAATATTTATGTTCAAGAATATCAAATTATTTTTTATATTTATTCTATCCATATCACATAGTTCTGAATCGTTTCCGTTATTTAGAATGAAATGTTTCATGATTATGTACAATCATCAACTTAATGGACGGAAAGAAAAAATAATAACCAAAAATTGTTTAATAAAACATACTGTGGTGTGATCTACTTATATTCACATAAGTAGTATATGGTGATGGTCGGACATAGAATGTATTTTGGCAGAGGATCGATAAGGAAAGAACAAGAATGAAGCGAAAATGCATGAACAATGAAATCAGAGGAGATGGACTGATACTTACAGAAGGAACAGTGAAGATTGAGACAATTGATTGATAGTTTACAAACTAACTATTTACTGTATGGTTATCAGAATTTAGTGAGATAGTCTGTAATTTGTGCTTAAATACATTCAATTTGTTCCCAACTAGTGTTCTTGTTCACTACAATACTAGATCAACATTGAAAACTTTTGTTGATCACTTCAATCATCTACACTTATATAGAAAATAAGAAGAAGAACTACTACCTCAACTTGAATAAAGTCATACATATCAAATGTGTACAATCTTATTATATACATATAATAGAATAACTTACCAACTCAATATTGACATACGTCTCATTCTCCTTGAAACTTTTCCCTTTCTCTTTTGTTTTAGTAATCAAAGAAGTAGTTTGTCTAAGTTAGTCAATAATCTTGATTATTTCCCAATATTCTCTTCTTCAATATTTTTCATTAAATCATACAAAATTAAAAAAATTTTTTTACAATTTGAATATTTTCTTAAAAAAACCGAAAAAAAGAAGGAAAACTTTGTTTGTTCGGTTTTCTTTTTTTCTTTTTTTCTCTTTTTTGGTGTTGTTGTTGTTGTCAAGGGGAATATTTGTGAAATGAATATATATATATATATTTCCAAGTCTTATTTACAATGGATTCTATTATTTAAAAAATGATAATTCAATATTCGATCTCTTCTAATGATCTTAATGAGGATGATGATGACAACGATGATATTGACGATGGTGTTGATGATGTTGACGATGGTGTTGATGATGATGCTTTTTTTCCTCTCCTATTATACTTCACCTAATATAAAATTTTTTTCTTTATAAACTATATTAGTTGATTTAAATTCATAACTATCGGTTTTCATTTTTAAATTTTTACAAGGTCATCTTGATGTTTTAACCAATCATATATGAAGTAGTAGGCGGCACCGAATATATTTGGGATGTGCGTGTGTGTTATGCTTTCGAAATGGATAAGAATACTAATAATAACACAATGTTATCGATATTTCTTTTTTTATTATTTAAGGGAAATATACATTTATATAAATATAGTGCTATGTGTGCACATTGTTAGTGTATACACTAACAATGTGCATAAATACATGTCTATACCGGCATTTTCCAGGTCATTCAATCATTGACCTAATCATATAAGTTTGAAGTCATTCACGGATTTTTCTTTTTCTGTTTTTTTTGTATTTTGTTGTTGTTACCAAGGTTAAATAAGTAGTTCTATGATCATAGTTACTAACTATAGAAAAAGGCCAGTGAAATATACATTACATATAATATTAGTATAAACAACAATTAGGAAAAGGGAGCCTACACAGAGAGTAACACAACATACCTATTTATAATAAACAGGTGTGAAGAATAGTCTTAGTACATCTTTTTCTTTTTTTTTTCTTCTTCGTTATATCTAAACATATAAAGATGTTTTCATTAGGCTTGTAAAATATGTGATCTGGAAAAATTAAAATACCGGTTAACTATGTTTCATCTTACATAATAGTTGTATGGTAAAGTTCGATTTTTAGTCTCTTACATTTTATAAGTTAGTAAACCAGGTGAATTACTAGCATCTATCTGACAGTTACGTGTAAAGTACAAACGTTTAAGGTAAAGAATATATCTAAATTCACTTAGTATTGTTTGTATGAATCTTCTCATTGATATTTAGGACTGCAACTGGTCAGTCTCTTTGCTCATAATGCTTGTGAATTAAGGCTATATCGAGGCAATACGCACAGTATGCACATATGCCGATAAGAGACTGATCAGTTGCAGTCCTAAACAGGACACATTAGCTGAGTGGATAAAGCGATGTCGTTTGAATCAAAAGGTACTGGGTTCGAGTCTCAGAGTGAACATCAACTCTGAGATGCAGGTACATCCAGCTGACGAGTCCCAAATAGGACGAAACACGCGTCAAACTGGATTCCACTGCTAGCCATTAATCCATCTTTGCTTATAAGGAATATATCTCTCAGTTGACCTGACGGTATTACAATGCTATATTGAAAGTTAATGAAAACTAACGTTTTATTTTAGGTAGTAAGAGGTTTTTGTAGTTCAGATGAATGTCTCTGTCATTATATTCTCTCTTTTCAATATATTATCTACACTATTTTCACCAAGTCAAAATGATTACTACTTAAAGATCTGTTGACAAATTAAAGCATAATTTTATTGTGTATATAATGATATTCAAACATCAAAAACTAACGAATCACAAAGAGGGGTTGCGCAAGATCATGAATTGATTGAAGATAAACACTAACACCGTTAGATGCTGGTTCACTAGTTTGGAGGTCAAAAGTTCGCACACGAGACCGAACGTCCTGAATTCGAGTCCCGCGTTTGGGTTCGTGGATGTACACTTTTAAGGAGTCCTATATTAGGATGAGACCACCATCCAATGATTTCAGGTTTTTAATGGTGGTCTAGCTTAGATGGATTCATGAATTCAACTGTTAGGATAACAAACAGTTTGATTTGTTTCTATCGGTTAAGTTTTATAAATCAGTGGTATGTAGGCGAAACTTAGTGAATTAGTACAAACACAATGAGTGATCGAAATATATGTAGAAATCGTGATAATGGAATAGTATGTGATCAACATTTTTATTACAACAAGGCAAAACTGATATATAATCATAAAAAGTAATTGTAAACTATTTACACCTATTCTCTCTTAATTATGGCTTCTTTAATGGTGATACTGATATCCACTGAAAACATGGAACATTGGTTTTAGGTAGTTGAATTTGATCTTTAAGAAGCCTTGGGCTTACATTTCATCCTAGTTCACACTTATTAACAATGGCAAAACTACAGTTATCTGACTTCAGAACACATAGCATGCTAAATGATTATATGAACTGACGGAATTCTACAGGTTATCAGTACTAGAAAAGTATGACATTGGCTACTGCTCCATGTAATATAGAATATATTCGTTTTCGTTTATAACTGTTTAGATGTGCGCTTCATTAACCACATGTAAAATACAGTAGATTGAATAAATACCACTTAACATGACCACTCGATTACATCTAAAAATGCAAGCAGCTACATTTTAAACTCATGAGACTACAAAATATTACAGTACTATGTTTAATCCTATAAAGCATTATGGGTCAAGAAGTAATCGAAGGTTAAGACGAAACAGATGCCTTTCTTTCAGTGGCTACTCAGTTAATACCAATGTATGGCGAAAATAACAAGTTATGGAAATACAAGTTCTAGACTACTCAAATTTAGTGAAACAGATAAAATAAGTAACATGGTATTTAGTTTGTTGATGAATAATGATGTGTATATGTAATTATAATGAAAGATACCATACCTTTTTGTAGCCCACTGACCAGACTCCAATTTGAAAGAATGAAATGACTATCTCGTGAACATGAATTTCCCAATTAACCCCGTTTAAGTTACGGTGGTAATAAGAAGCCGAATACGGGTCACATTAGATAAACTTCAAACACTCGTTTATGTAGACAAGCATTTAGAATGAAAAACAGGGAAGCGAAGCGAAGAAGGCAAGTGAACAAACTTAGTTTGATAAACCGTGACTTAATTTCATGGACAGACAAAAATAAACCGAAGACATGTGATTAATAAGGTAAGCAATACACACACACATACGCTCATATAATAAACAAACAAGGTTATAAATGAATAATTGACAAAGTCAAAGTGTGACTCAAGAAGAATAAATAAATTGGTATTCCCGGAAGATTGAATAACCCAATGTGAGCTTGACATAGTATTGAACACTACAAGCTTTCGGCAGTGCGGTGAATTGATATTTAACTGATGGCATCCATATTTTTAGCACTTAAATCTACCAAAATAATTAGTAGGTAAAGAAATCTACTTCTTAGCACATTGATAAAGCACAGGATATACGGAAAACCCAAATCAAAGTTTTATTTCCAGTTTTGGGTCGTAGAGATTATTGAATTCGATTGAAATCATGAATCATGGATTAATGTTAGACCACCATTGAAAACCTGGAAGCACTGGACGGCCATTCGATCCTAGTATGGGACTTCTCAACAGTGTAAATTCACGATCTCGAACGCGGGATTCGAACCCAGCACCCCCGGTCTCGCGTCTAGAACGCTTAACCTCTAGACCACTGAACCGGCGTCCACTGGTGTCAGTGCCTAACTTCAACCAATCCACGATGTCACACGACCATCGTCCGTTGTCTTCTGTCGATAAATGCCTCACGCCCGACACGGTTGAATTCTACTGGTCACAGTTTCGTACTAAAACTCCGAAAATCCTAAAAATCATAAGCCAATGATAACAATGAGATCGATTGCATAACTATACATAATACGTAAAAAGTACAAATTCATGATAAGATAACAGGTAATAATGACAATTTATATCGATGTTTCAAAATAGGAAGTAGGTGTAAAGATAAAATAGACGTTGAAATAACAATGTTTAAAAAGATTATTACAATGATTTAATAAAAAGGGTGCAAATAAGCAAATAGTGTAGAATATATACAAATGGATGCGAAGAAAAAAATGAAGGATGTGCAAAATAAGTAAGTCGTTAATTAAGTTTTATCTGGTCAAATTAGTGTTATATCTGACATTAATATGATTGAGAGACACTTAACGGGTTTTTGCTTGAAACTGAGAGCCTAAATCCAATGAAAACCGAAGATTAGTCATAAACTTCAAAGATGACCTAGCTCTTCTATCGCATACACATCAACGAATTCAAATGAAGACAGCCAGTGTAGCAGTAGCCTCTACAGTAGTAGACTTTGACACACGAAAGGGAAAAAGCAAGATCCTCAAATACAACACGGAGAACACCAACCGAGTCACACTCGACGGTGAAGCTCTGGAAGAGGCGGAAATTTTAACGTATGTGGACAGTATCATCGATGAAGAAGGAAGTTTGGATGCAGACGTAAAGGTGAAGATTGGCAAAGCAAGGGCAGCATTCATATAGCGGAAAAACATATAAAACTCAAAACAACTGTCAGTCAACATCAAAGTTAGAATCTTCAGTGTGAACGTCAAGAAAGTTCTACTGTACGGCGCTGAAACGTGGAGAACCACTACAACCATAATCAAAAGTGTACAAGTATTTACGAAGAGTTGTCTACGCAAGAAACCCCAGATCCGTTGGCCGCAAACTGTAAGCAACAACCTACTGTGAGAGAGAACAAACCAACTTCCATCTGAAGATGAAATTAGGGAAAGACGCTGGAGGTGGACAGGACATACATTACGGAAATAATCGAACTGCATCACGAGACAAGTCCTAACTCAGAATCCTGAAGGTAAAATACAAGATTCAAGGACACATTAAGTCAGGAATCGATGGCAGACATCTAAAGAATGAATGGGACTTGAAAACAACTAGAAAGAAGAACCCTGAATAAAGTGATTTGAAGAATCCATGGCGGGATCCTATGACTCTTCATATATATAATACATGACTAGTAATAGCGTTATGAACGAGAACACTAATGAGGACAGTCGAATGCATTTGAATACAAAATTGCAAAATCTCTTAATAAAATCTGAGAACCATACAGTGAATACTTCATTCCCAAAATGTCAATCAATTTTCTTCAAACTTGACTGTTCCTTTTGCAAATATCAGTCAATCATCTCAGACTTGATTGTTCTTTCGTTTCCATACCATTCATTCTTTGTTCTCGTTCTCATTTCTTCGATCTTCTTAACCTTCTGTCGCCAGACATGCCACTTTCGATTAATGATGCATACTACTACTTATATCTGTCGACATCAGTAGCATATACCACAGTAGTACTGTTATAATCTGAACGAAATATTATCGACCTATTCTTTTTCCTAACAAGTATTATCCATCAGACAATATTTTTAGGTAGTTCTAACTGGCTTATCACCCTTTTTTTTTACATTGAACGTAATTACTGTCAACTTGTCAATTTTTACAAGCATGGATCTTGTGATTCATTTCAAAACGGATCAACTAATTAAGTTGACGAATTAAATAAATGAAGAAAAACTTTTAATTCCCCTTTTTCTTCATTTATTTAAATAGGAAAATCAAATTTGAATGATAAAAAAGGCAGAGGGAGATGTAACTATCCGTTTATCTTGATAAATCACGTGTTTCACATCAAACACAAAACTAATTTTTTTTAATCTTTCAGGAAATGTTAGTTGAATTCATAAGTCAATTAAAGCTAGATTACCATGGAAAACCTGGAAGCACTGGATGTCCGTTTCGTCCCATTGTGGGACACCTTAGCAGAGCGCACCTATGATCTCGCACCCGCATGATTCGAACCCAGAATCTATCGGTCTCACGTGCGAACGTTTAACCTCAAGACCACTGAGTTGGCCGACATCCAACGGTGTTAATGTCTAACTTCAACCAATACACGAAATTGAGCAACCATTCACCAATGTCATCAGTGAGCTGATATCTCCCAACAGACCTTATTGAACTCCACTAGTTACTGCTTCTCACTAGAACTCCAGGAAATAGCTCATGGAGCCAGTCACTAGTGAATATATGATCATTATCAGAAGGGGTTTTGTGGAGGTTGTAGTAATTTTATAGCGTTGAGATCATTAGTCAATTGAAGCTAGACCACCATGGAAAACCTCGAAGCACTGGATGGCCGTTTCATCCTAATATGGGACTCCTCAAGAGTGAGCATCCATGATCTCGCACCCTCATGGTTCGAACCTAGTACCTATCGGTCTCGCGCGCGAACGCTTAACCTCTAGATTACTGAGCCGGCATCCAACGGTGTTAAAGCCTGACTTCAACCAAATATTTTTTTTAGAGAAAGTGTAAAAAAGTATTAATTTAGAAAAATATTTGATATTTTTGATAAAATTTTCAACTTTGACTAATACTGAAAAGAAAATGAATGAAAACTAAAGATAGATAAAGAGAGATAGTATAGTGAATGTATAGTACATTTAAGTTGAAAAGCAATCTATAACAAAGTTATTTAAACTATTATAAAAATCAACTTATCCGAATATATATGGCTGATTTTAGCTAGACAACCAATGAAAACTAGAGAGGATTGAACAATCATAATTTTCTAGAATGAAACTTTACGGTAGTAGAAATCCATTACCTTGTTAGGAAGTGAATCCTCTCAAAGAACCCTTAACCTACAACCCACTGAGTTGAAATCTATTAGTTAGTGTTTCCAACTTTAATTCGTTCGCAATACTAACCAATGAACATCCTTCCGCATTGTTAATACGTATCTCATAACTAATATGTTTATTTCTTATTGAAATCAGGGATTGACGTTAGAGAATAATTGCACACCTAAAAGTATGAAACAGCTGTTTCATCCTAATATGGGACTTATCATTAATTCAAATCCACGACCTTGCTCCTAGGAATCGAACCCAGGACCTTTAGTCAAGTATATGATCACTTAACTTATAGATCAGTGAGTTGATTACGTTCAGATCTAACTTCAATCAATATCCAGTCAATAAATGATCTTAATAAATAGTTCAACAATCTTTGCACATCCGCACACCAAAAATGTTTACTTCTTAGTTGGTACATAGGTATTCATTATGTTTATTCCTTCCATTTGCCATTATGAATATAATCCCATTTACCTGTACTACAAAAATGTTTTGAAGGGAATTGCTAAATATGCATGAACTATTGACATTCTAATCATCTTTAAACAAAACATTTTTTATAATCATAGTTGTTTTAGTGATAAACAAAAAATACTTGGATACTAAAATGTTTTGTTGATTTGATCATAGAAAAAAAAATCAATGAAATAGGTTTTAAACATGGGGTAACTTATTGGCTACAAAAACAGCTGTCCAACTAATGTTTCCTAATTTTTGATGGCTATCTAATTTGTTATATCCCGTGAAGAGAATTATGGATGATAACTTTTGAGGACTGTTTATGGACCAATATGATACACATATTTCCTACTGTATAATTGCTAAGTAACTTAACTATTCATATTCATGTTCCTTTCATTCTGAACTTTATTTTGACCTATAGACTATTACTGTACGATTTACCATTTCTGAGTTCTACCCAGTCTATTGATTACTGTTCCCCATATTCACAGCTACATTTGGCCATAACTTGTACAAATGTTATTTTCTATTTTATGGTACGATGTGGTCAGTTTGTTTGGTATGTAAACTCAGTATGTTTGAGAATAATGATTTATATTGCAGAGGCTGTTATTGATGTTGTGGACTTAACTGGTTGGGCTAGGCAGAAAGCAGGACTGATAAGTACTCAAGACTGCTCATATGGCTTTTGCGTATTATTGATCCGATCGATAGAAAACTGCTCTGTGATTGGCGGGAATCAGCATGTCCACATATTAACTGGGCACTCAGGCAATCGATATAACATAATTATAATCAATCGATGATGTAATCTGTTTAGATTTAACAAACTCTATAAACTCAGTATACTAATTTAAAAACAAAACAAGGTAGTAAAAAATTGTAACAGTAAAATGAATTTGATTTGTTTGTGTTTCCAATGGACTGTTATTGATCAATATCAGAAGGGGGTTTTTGTGGATATTATAGTCATTTCGATAGTTGAGATCATGAGTTCATTGAAACTAGACCATCATAGAAAACCAGCGCTTCCAGATTTTCCATGATGGTCTAGCTTTAATTGACTCATGATTTCAACTATTGAAATTGTTTTTGATCAGTTTCTTGTGGAATTTATACATTCTATGAGAATTACCTAGAGATTACTGTTTAATCACAAATTTTGATGAATTAAATAATGGTTAGATGTGAATACCAGAAAAGGAGATCTACGATAGTATACTACAATTACTCACCCATCAAATTCATACCCATTGAACGAGATAATAGCTGTCTGGATTTAGAAGTTCAGGGAATAATATATCGGCGTTGTAAGTGAAAGAGGCTAAATTAGAGTCTCAGTTGGAACATCAACAATGAAATTCAAATACATCAAGCTGAACAGCCCCAAACAGAACAAAACGCATGTCTTGGATTCCACTACTAGCCAATATCTAAATTTAATATTGATAAATTGCGTTACTTTGTTTTAATCCCATTGCTTAGCAAATCAAAGTTACTTCATCTAGCTTCATGACTCGGCTTCATATGTGATAAATGAGTTACTCTGTGGACATGGGAATTTATTAGGATTCATAAATGTACTGATATAGAATTCTTACTGTGATTACATTAATCTTCGACCTGATTCCATCGACTTCTACCATTCAATATCTGTCTCTCCGAAAAATTGAGTAATGACCTATATCTGTTGGTGAAGATAATTCTTACTTTCTAAATAACAAGAAATGTATTATGTTCATCTAACTTTAGGATAATGGATACTGAGTTTTGCAACAAAAAACAAACAAATAGACATGAAACAGAACTAAAATCATGGTGTCAGGATTAAACATTAGAATGTCATAATTGAAAACATGACTTAATTGAAGCTAGACCATCAAGGAAAGCCTGGAAGTACTGGACGGCCGTTTCGTCCTATTGTGGGACTCCTCAGCAGTGCAAATACACCATCGGATGCCAGCTCAGTGGTCTAGAGGTTAATTGCTCTGGCGCGAGACTAGTAGGTTCCGGATTCGAATCTCGCGAGGCGAGGTCGTGGATGTGCACTGCTGAGGAGTCCCACAATAGG